>NC_041233.1:1684555-1762775 GCF_002837175.3 Physeter macrocephalus | reverse complement strand
ATATGTCATGCCCCTCCCTTCTGGCTTGTAGAGTTTCTGCTGAGAAATCAGCTGTTAACCTTATGGGTGTTCTCTTGTATGTTATTTGTCGTTTTTCCCTTGCTGCTTTCAATAATTTTTCTTTGTCTTTAATTTTTGCCAATTTGGTTACTGTGTGTCTTGGCGTGTTTCTCCTTGGGTTTCTCCTGTATGGGACTCTCTGTGCTTCCTGGATTTGGGTGGCTACTTCCTTTCCCATGTTAGGGAAGTTTGCATCTATAATCTCTTGAAGTATTTTCTCGGGTCCTTTCTCTCATCTCCTTCTGGACCCCTATAATGTGCATGTTGTTGTGTTTAACGTTGTCCCAGAGGTCTCTTAGGCTGTCTTCATTTGTTTTCATTCTTTTTTCCTTATTCTGTTCCACAGCAGTGAATTCCACATTCTGTCTTCCAGGTCACTTATCTGTTCTTCTGCCTCAGTTATTCTGCTATTGATTCCTTTTAGTGTATTTTTCATTTCAGTTACTGTATTGTTCATCTCTGTTTGTTTGTTCTTTAATTCACTGAAGTGTTTGCTCTTTAAATCTTCTAGGTCTTTGTTAAATATTTCTTGCATCTTCTGTATCTTTGACTCCGTTCTTTTTCTGAGGTCCTGGATCATCTTCACTATCATTATTCTGAATTCTTTTTCTGGAAGGTTGCCTATCTCCACTTGATTTAGTTGTTTTTCTGGGGTTTTATCTTGTTCCTTCATCTGGTACGTAGTCCTCTGCCTTTTCATTTTGTCTATCTTTCTGTGAATGTGGTTTTTGTTCCACAGGCTGCAGGACTGTAGTTCTTGCTTCTGCTGTCTGCCCTCTGGTGGATGAGGCCATCTAAGAGGCTTGTGTAAGCTTCCTGATGGGAGGGACAGGTGGTGGGTAGAGGTGGGTGTTGCTCTGGTGGGCAGAGCTCAGTAAAACTTAATCCACTTGTCTGCTGATGGGTGGGGCTGACCTCCCTCCCTGTTGGTTGTTTTGCCTGAGGCGACCCAACACTGGAGCCTACCCGGCTCTTTGGTGGGGCTAATGGCAGACTCTGGGAGGGCTCACACCAAGGAGTACTTCCCTGAACTTCTGCTGCCACTGTCCTTGTCCCCATGGTGAAACAGAGCCACCCCCCCACCTCTGCAGGAGACCTTCCAACACTAGCAGGTAGGTCTGGTTCAGTCTCTCCCGGGGTCACTGCTCCTTCCTCTGGGTCCCGATGCGCCCACTACTTTGTGTGTGCCCTCCAAGAGTGGGGTCTCTGTTTCCCCCAGTCCTGTCGAAGTCCTGCAGTCAATTCCCACTAGGCTTCAAAGTCTGATTCTCTGGGAATTCCTCCTCCCATTGCCGGATGTTGGGAAGCCTGACATGGGGCTCAGAACCTTCACTCCAGTGGGTGGACTTCTGTGGTATAACTGTTCTCCAGTCTGTGAGTCACCCACCCAGCAGTTATGGGATTTGATTTTAGTATGATTGCACCCCTCCTACCATCTTACTGCAGCTTCTCCTTTGTCTTTGGATGTGGGGTATCTTTTTTGGTGAGTTCCAGTGTCTTCCTGTCAGTGATTGTTCAGCAGTTAACTGTGATTACAGTGATCTCGCAAGAGGGAGTGAGCGCACGTCCATCTACTCCATCTTGAACCAATCGCCCTCTCTATCCGAATTTTGAATTAAGGAAAAACTATAAGATAAATTTATGACGTTTATGAACCAACTAGAAATGTGAACAATAATCGAATATTTGATGATATTAAGGAATCTGTTCATTTTGGGGGTATGATCTACAGCATTATTAGGTTTTTTAAAGAGTCCTTATACAGATACATACTAAAATATTTACGGATGAAAAAAATCATTTCTGGGGTTTGCCTGGAGTGGACCTGGAGGGGGCAGGAGTGACCACAGGCTGCTGGTGGCTGCAGCAGGGTAACAGGTGCATGGGGTTCATAATACCATTCTGTCTACTTACATCTATTTGAACTTCTCCATAAGACCTCTTTTTTTAAAACCAGGCTGGGCTAAGAGCAAGGTCCTCCCAGAGGAGGTGAGATCTGGACCAAATCCTGCAAGATCAGAACTGCAGGCTGTGGTGGCATCCTCACAGAGGTGGCTTGAGTGCAGGGCAGGAGGGGCGACACGAGAGGAGAACCACCAGCCTGCCCACTGCCGTCTGCACGTTTGTGTCCCCAGATTCACAGGTGGAAAGCCTAACACCCAATGTGTTAGGAGGTGCACCTTTGGGAGGTGATCAGGTCATGAGGGGGGAGCTGGCACACATGGGACTAATGTCCTTATAAAGGGAAGAGTCCTGTCCCCTCCCCTGTGAGGACACAGAAGCCTGCAACCCACAAGAGGGCCCCCCACAGAACACACCCCGCTGGCCTGAGCTCAGCCTTCCAGCCCCCAGAACCTGAGAAACCAATGTCTGCTGTTTACCTGGTCTGCGGTGTTGTGTCACAGCAGCCTGAAGAAACTAGGACATGGTCCTCACAGGGTGGAAGGGGGGCCACGCTGAGGCTGGGGAGGGCAGGGAAAACCTGGTTACGCAGGGCCCTTCCTCCCAAGCCGTTAAGCTGGGACTCCGCGATGGGGAGACTGGCCTTATTTATGATTCAAATACCGCAGGTCACTGTGGTGACCCTGAAGATGGTGGCACCGGTCACTACGCCTGACTAACGCCCCTTGTCAACGGCTGGCCCGCACGCTGGAGATGGTGGCCCATCCTTACCGCTATTACTAATGCCACACCACATTCACCACAGAGATCAAGAGCTCAATCCTGTGTTCTAGACCAGACGGAAAGGTGGGCTGAGGACACGTTTCCCGGGTCAGGTGCACACTCCACCGCAGCAGGCCAGCTCACTGTCAGGTCCAGGACCACCAGCTCAGTGGACTCCTGCCCGTCCCCCTCCCACCCCATCACCAGTGTTGAGGTCATCATGCTGCTGCTTCAGCCCACTCACCCTCCTCTGGCTAAGAAATTCCTCCACCTCACTACCACTCAAAAATAATTCTTTCAAAGTTAAAGAGGTAATAACATGGAAAATCTCTGTCAATTTACTAACCTCACATGCCTTCCTGAATTTCAGCAAGGAAGATTCACTTGGGAAAATTCCTTCACAAGTAACAGCTTGAAGCTACCAGGTGACCGCAGAGAAAGGGAAAGAATGACTAAACCTCCCACTGGAATGAGGTGTGAAAAGAACAGGAAACTTAACAGAAAACCTGATGTTCAATGTGGTCAAAAAGGAATCACTGTGGCCCATTTCAAAAACCTCAGATTACCAGGGATGCAGTTCAGTGCACGGGAACCTCCAACCCTAATGGAAGCCAGCTCTGAACTTAAAGGAAACAGACGACGAAACGGGTTTCCCTTAGAATGAGACTCTTGACACCCAAGGCTTGTAACACAATGGCCTTCGTGCTGTCACGTCAAGTGCTGCACAGAGAAGCAGAGAGTAAGTCCTTCGTCCACTGCCTCACTTGTGTGCCAGGTGCACAGCACATGTCAACATTACTCTGCAAAAAAGAAACCAGCCCTTCGCCATGGCCATGAGTCACAGCAGCAACGGGAAGAGAGGACCCACCTCCCAAATCAGTGCCCCCTCCCGCAAGCCCGGCAGCACCAGTCCCCTCCCCCCAGAATCTCCTTCTCGGAGAACCTGGACTCTTCCTCATCAGGCACAAAGAAGCTGCCAGCACTCCCTGGGCTCTGAAGGCAACCGGAGGGGCATCTGAAACCCCACCGCTGTCTGCGCTGGGCAAAGTCCCAATGGGCACCTCTAGCTCCCAAACGGCACTCGGTGATGAGCCAGCCCCATCCCCAGCCCCTTCTTCTGCACTTTGCATGGGATGCTTCTCTACATCTTCACAAGAGCTCAGCTCTTGCCCCAAGACGGTCTCCAGCTGCTCTGCGCAGGCTTCTTGTCCTTGAGGGAGGGACCCCCGCAGCCCCTCCCAAGGGCTCCCAGCAAGAGTGGCTGCACCCTTTGGCTCCGCGTACAGACTGGACACAGAGGCCGGGCAGACTAGATGCCGAACGAGGGAGGAGAGAGAGGAAGAAGCTGCACATAGACAACTGAGGCCCACGGAGAGCGAGGCTGGCCCACCCTCCCCGGCCCCCCCGGCTCCAGGCTGGACTGTCGCAGCCCCCAGCGGAGCCCTGGGCGTCCTGCGAGGGGACCAGGCCAGACCACTCCGCAGCTCTCGGGCTCCCTCCCGCCGGACGCCGGGCCCCACGCGCTGCGACCTTCTCGCACCCAGCTTTCAAGCCCAGCAGGGGAAGGACCATGTGGGTCTCTGTCCAGCTGCCGCCGAAGCCATGTGGGTGCAGAGCTTCCCGCGAGGCGAGCAGTGCCGGAGGAGAGCCTCGCGCTTGGGAACACACGAGCACGTGCGTGGTCTCTGTGGGGCCCTGTCCCGCTCCGGGTCATTCAGGGACCCCAACAAAACCCTGAGCGGGGACTTTCCTGGACGTCCAGCGGTTAAGACTCCGCGCTTCCCATGCAGGGGGTTCGGGTTCGATCCCTGGTTGGGAGGCTAAGATCCCACGTGCCTCGCAGCCAAAAAACCAAAACAGAAAACAGAAGCAATATTGTAACAAATTCAATAAAGACTTTAAAATTGGTCCACATCCAAAAGAAAACCTTAAAAAAAAAAAAGCCCTGGGCAGACCGCAGTGACTCTGGCATTGCAGGGGTGCGTGAAGACACTGTTTCCTGGGAGAGACACCTGTCCCATGTAGGTTTTTGCCCCGGCCGACAGCCCAGACCTGGACCTCGAGGGCTGACTGCTCCCGGGCGAGCCCGCGCAAGGTGGCCTGCAGCTCAGGGAGCCCGACAGAGCTTCCTCTCAGCCCGCCCGCCCCTCCCTCCTGTCCCCTCCTAGCCCTCCCACCCACACGAGAGCAGAGGCCACCCCACAGTCCACAGATGGAGGCGGAGCGCTGCCTGACCCTCAGACTCCAGGACAATGAAAGCGCCTGGACGTTGCAGACACTCGTTCAAATGCGGGGCTCCCAGCACCTCCTGAGGCACTGCCTCTTGCCTCTGCAAAGCACCTGCCCCGCGTGCGCAGACGGCACACCACACACCCCTCCAGACGCACCGGGAGTGGGCGCCCGCGCCGAGCTAAGCCAGTTGGCTCCTCCAGCCTAGGCTGGGGGGCTGAGCTCAGGACGAGCAGACGTAGGGGTCCTCTGCAGGGGGAGGAGAGAGCAGCCAGGAGGCCTGAAGGAGCGGAGCTGGCACGCAGTGTGGCCACCGAGGTCTGGGCTGCAGCCCCGTCCGTGGTCTCGGCTGTTCCCAGGCCCGGATTCTCACCCGGCCTTCTGAGGCCAGAAAGCCCTCCTACTCTCAGTACCGTGAGATACCCTAACAGCCACACGATCAACTCCCTTCTCTGGTGAAGCTAGCCTTCAATAGGCTGCTTTTACTTGTAACCAAGATCTTTTTAAAGGAAATACATTAGAAATCAAAGTATGGGAATCTGGGGGCCTCCGCACAGGTGATACAGGAAAAGGGCAATAAACATTTTGCTCCCAGATTTCAGGTCCTAAACTCTAGATTCTGTATTCAAGATATTTTGCTCTTTCCTGAATGAAACAATCTTCCATTTTCGATCTAACATAAATTACCTGAGTGATACAGTCTTCATTTTAAGAAGTTTTGGTTCAGGCAACCTGACAATTAATTCAATGCAACAAGCTAATCAAAGTAAAAGGTATAACAGCAAACTCGTTTCCATCCAAGTGCTGGCTCTGGGATTTAAAGGAGTGAAAATCAGAACTTAAAACTCTGAAACAAGCCCTCATGATTTCAGCTGGCAAGAGAAAGCCTATCTGGGTTCCTTTTCTGAGGATGCAGTGCTTTCTCTTTCTCGGGTTGGTGCTTTTGAATACCTGAGAGCATCATTGGTCAGACTGAGCAGGGAAGATTCACCTGGGAACATACATACGTGGGCACACACCCACCTGTACACACACGCACAGGTACATACATGCACATACATCCACACACACAGGTACATACACATAGGTACACACGTATGCCTCCACACAGGTACACATCAATACACACATGTACACACACACACAGAGGTACAGACACACACGCACAGGAACACACACACACACACACACACACACACACACACACACACACACATTCCCACAAGTCAGGGATGACAAACACCTTCGACTCATCCTTTATGAGCCTCGCCTGGTAGTGGTGCTTCCTGCATTTGGAGAGAAGAGCGTGAATTTCCCCCCCGAGGTCCCACGGTCTCCCAGTAACCTGCTCTCCTGGCCTGTGCAGAGCTCGGCCAGAAGGGCAGGTGCTGCGCACGTGGTCCTTTCCTAAACCTCCGCTCCCTCACCTACTGCAGCAGCCCCGCTACCCTCCAGGAAGGTCGGCTGACGCCCAAAGCCTCTCAACTCACACTCGATGCACCCGCATTCCCAGTCTCACCTCAACCAGGAAAGTCCCCAAACCAATCCGCTGGAGAAAAAATAAAACCCAGGAAAGCACCAGCTGAGAGGGACCCTCAGGGCTGAGGCAAAGAAGTTAGAAACAGATAAATAACGTGTGGGCAGCAGCAGGGAGCAGCGTACCGTGTCACTTCCGTGTACGACACGCTGCGCCACGTGCTCCCACCACTCACGCACCCACCCTCTCACACGCGCCTCGGCATCTCCCACCGTGGGGGAGGGCACCTGGCGGCAGGGTCAGGCCCCCACCCCAAGGAGCCGCGCTCCAGCCACTCCAAGTCCTGGCCTGTGGGACACGGGGGGCGCCCCGGCCCTCAGAGTTTGTGACTCAGACAAGGACAGCCTAGAACGGTCTCCGTCCCATCCTCAGAGTCAGAGAGCTTTCTTCCTCCAAATGAGCCTCCCACACAGGAAGACACGAAAGAAGGAGTAAAGGAGAAGGCCACAGAACCGAAAGCCCTGCAGCACCGGAACCTCGAGCTGCAAGCCAGATGGTGGGGGGGCCGGGGCCACCCAACTTAGATCAACACTTCCATCCTGAGTCGGTGTCGCGGTCACCGGCACGGGCGGGCACAGAGCGGGAGGGCACTGGTCCCTGCATAGCTCCGCCCACAAGGCTACCAGCCGGTGCCACATGCTGCACGCGGGGTCCTGTTCCACACCCGTGATGCCACTGCAGGAATCAGAAACAAGCCTGGCACGTGGACATCATGTCCAAAGACCCAGAGGGTAGCAAACTCATGAGATGAACGTGCCGGCCTCCTGCCTTCGGGGCTCCCGGCCTGCTCGCCGAACTGCGCCCCTCCCCCGCCCCCATGGCTGCGGGCCCTTCTTTCCAGCTCGCCCGGGGTGGTGTTGGGCCTGCTTCACAGACCAACCCCACCTCTGCGACTCCTCCTGGCTACCACCTCTCCATCAGCCCCGCTGGCCTCCTCTGCCTCCACAGCCTCTCCTGCTGCAACCAACGCCCCGACCTCCAAGGCCCCCCCACACACACACCCGGCCCCTCCCTGGGAACCACGCAGCGCGCCCACTCGAGAAGGCCCCGCCGCTCCCCGCCCAGGGACGCTTTCTGGATCGCTCTTCCGGAGGATGATATAACTGATCATCAAATCCTCTCTACTAAGGCCAGACCAGGCCTGGGAGCCGAGCAGCAAAGTTTCGCAGTGCAACGGGGTTCCCAAAGACAATGTCCTTTACATCAAAGGTCATCAGTGGACAACGGCTCGAGCAGCCTGCGGAGGCGTGGCGGGGAGAGTTTTCAAGAGCCCCCTCCCCAGGACCAGGGCTCGCAGCCCACGGAACTCTCCGCCACCACTTCTGGAACCAGCTCCCAGTCCCCAGTGAACAGGCCGCCATCCCCATGCTGTTCCTGCTGCTCCAGGCAGCACCCCACCCCCCCCCAGCTCCAGCCACATCTGGTGGGGGCACCCTCAGGCCACGCATCACCCTCACATGTGACGCACTAAGACTCTCTAGCATGTTCTGCCAGCCGAAGAACACTCGCTGGCCACCACCGAGGGCCAGATGCACTGTGCCGGGACGCCAGCGCGTACGGCCCGCCTGCCGTCCGAGGACTTGGCACGTGCTCAGCAAGACTGACTGTTAAAGGAGGACCAAGGACAGAAGAAACCAGCCATAGGAGTTCTCATCAGCAGATGCCCTCTCACGAACGCCTGGCACACAGGAAAACGCTCACCGGTCACTCATTCCTGTTACGTCATCCTGTCCCACCTCAACCCCCCAAAAGCCCTTGATGTCAAGTGAAATGAACAGGCACTAACGCCGAACACAAAACAAAAGCACTGAAGCACCTCCAGGGGTAGTTGGGTTTCCAAGGCAGTGGCCAAATGACCAATGGTTTCAGCAAACTGTAGGGACGCAGGGACTCAGGTGTCCAGGGACCCACCCAGGCCCCAAGGATGCTCCAGCTCCCAGAAGCAGTCACCGTGCTGTTACCTCCAGCTGGTGCCCCTTCCTCACCTGCAACTCTCTGGGCGATGGAACACCCCTCCCCCACAGGCATGGCCAACTTCACAGAGAGGAATAAACGCGTCGTCCAGAGGTACGTGCCTCATTCACGGGGAGAAGGCAGAACTCGGCTATCACTCAAGAGCCCAGGAGACAGAAGACGATGCCCGGTCACCATGCATGCGCAGCCCTGAGCAGGAGAAGCTGGCATGGAGTTGGCACGTGGTTAATATGCAAACTATCGCACAAGACCAGCCTCTGAGAAGTCAGTTTGAAGACTGACCTAAAGAAATGAGTCATCTCTACTGCATCCCCTGTGACGGCCGCTGAGGCACCGACAGGGCTGAGAAGAGACGTGAGTGGGAGAGGCTGGAAAGATACAGTGCGCGCGCTGACAGGTGACAAGCCTGGATCTGGCGTCAGATGGAGCTAGGTCTCTGTCACTTACTAGCTGTCCATCCTAAACGAGTCTGCTGCCCACACCCCAGCATGTAAAATCATACTTATGAGGCCCTAGGACGCTAACCCCGAAGCAGGTGCAAATACAGGTCAGTGTCCTGTAAAGCCGCGCTGCAGAGGCACCCACTTTTGTAAGCTGCTCTCTGTGTACCTTCCTCCACACTGACCACCATGAGGGCAAGGTGGCTCAGAGAGACCACGGGCCCACCAGAGCGGAGGCAGCAAAAAGCTCATCGAATCCAAGACCCATCAACTGCAGGGCCGTTAACTTCACCTAACACTCAGGAGGAAAAATGTTAGCAACCAAACCATGAAGCACCATCCATGACAAGATGCAACCTGATTTCAGAGATGTCAAAATGTGAGCGCGAAGATGTGCATTTTCGAATCAATGAGGCGCGGCGCGATGCGAATCCCAGGGGGCCCTAGAGCTCAGGGTCTGGTCCTGACTGGGCAACGTCCGAGGCCAGTTTGAGCCCATGGAGAGGTGGCATCCAGCGGGGGCCACTCTTCAATAACCCTGGACCTTGTCTGAATTCCAGGCTCCCTGTCCCTCAGGGAGGTTCTCATTCAGTGGATCTGGGCTAGGGACACGCCACGCTCTGGCAGCAGTAGACGGTGGAGGGCTCCTGCCGTCCAGCAGCCAGCCCTCTCATGCCCTGCCCGCTGCCATGCCCTGGGCTGAGAGCGTGCAAGATGTCTGTGCCTACGGCGCCCCGTGCCCGTCAGTGCACGGAGCCCGGCAAAGCCAACAGGAGGGATCTGCCCACCAGAGCCCCCCTTCTCCCCCTGGCCTCCGGCATCAGGACACCCCTCTGGTGAAGAAAGGCCCACCAGAACAGAGGTGTGGATCTAACCCAGCACGTTCTGTGGTCCTCCCACACCTCACTCCTGGCTCGTCTCTCCTGCACACTTTCCCCGATTCTGATTCATCTTCTGAGTGTGCCACTGCAGACCTCCAATTAGAACGGGGGGCTGGAGGCGTGCTAGGCAGCACTCCCCTAAGTTGGCTGTGCCGCAGCCTGGCAAAGCCCCGAGCGCCGTTACAGCGGCCGCCTTCTGCCCCTTTACTAGCTCAGCGAGCAGCAAAGACCGGTAATCACAGGCCGATCACTGCTCAAAGCACATTCGCCAGCACCTCCTGAGACCCAGAGAAAGAACAGGCGGGCAGCTCCTTCCTCCCAGCTCGGCAAAGCTCATTTACATTTTGAGCAAAGGGACGCGGGCGGGACTCCATGGCTGGTGAATTATGCACTCCAGGATTTCTGAAGCCTATTAAGAAAGGAGAGCCTCCGTGGGTAGCAAGCGCGATGCAGCTCCGGCCACCTGTTTCCCTCCTCCCCGCCCTCACTCAGCACATCTCATTTATTTTATAACTCAAGGCATCCAACTAGGCAGGGGTTTTAAAGCTTCCCATTTCTGAGGCCAGAGAGCCAGGGGGCTGAATGCCTGATGATCAGGCTGCAGTGACAGCCACTGCTCTCTGAGGCCCACCAGCTGCTTCTGATAACCTATTTTACCATGATAGGAAAGGATTCCAGGGCTGTCTATGCCCAAATCCCCCAGAAAATAGGATTTCAGCCTTCTTAGATAGTGGTTCCATTAAGCTCCGGAGAAAGGAGTGGTGGAGACACCGGGGGTTGGGGGATGGGGAGAGAGGCCCCCGCACGGCTCCGGCTGCCCTTTCCAGTCCCAGAGCCCCCAGTCTGTGCAGGTCCAACGTCCTACATCCTGAGAGAACCCAAGGAGCTTAAGGATGCTCGGGAGTTAGAGGGAAAAGGCTGCTAGTTACTGAGCGAGGGCAGGGTGCGTGCCCGGCACGGCGAGCGCACACGGAGCAGCGGCTGAATCAGTGAATTAATGACACCAGATCCGTGGCTTTTGGGGGTAAGCACCTCCACCCTGAGCAGGGAATCCTGCTGGAGGAGGGAATCCTCACTCGGGGAAGGTCAGGTCATCACTCGCCGAGGACATGACTAGGGCAAGGGGAAGAATAAATAACAACCCGTGACCTGATAAAGGGTTTGTCTACATCGGCTGACTCATTCCAGCATTGCGGCCAAAATCAGGGTTAACTGCAACAGGGCCGACACGATAATTACGTGTTTTTGGGGAGTGCCTTAGTTTGCTCTGTCTCTCTTGTGGGCGGGGGGGGGGAAGCCACAAGCTGTCCTGAGTTATCACACTAAGTGCATGTCATTCTACCCAGACGCAGAGGCAGTTGTCACAAAGCCCGTGCAGCCTCACGTCAGATCAATAAGCAACTTCTACCTGGCTTCCGCAAATACGAATACTTCAAAGACCCCAAACTGGAACGCCTGAGGTATAAACTTTCTCCACAGAACCACATCTGCTGCAAACTTCCAGAAAATAAACTGGGAATTCTAAAACAGGAAGTCAACCATTTAGGCTTATCATTCCAGAGAGACGCAACTTCACTCTCGAGACCAAAACTGCTGCATTTGTTGTGAAGCTGCAGTTACTGCCTCAAGCAGGTGCTCCCTTCATGATGCTTCTTCACTCCCGTGTTTACAGCATGGAAAATCCGACGTCCCGCCAAGGGTTGGGGGTGCCCACTGTGCTGGTGACCAGCTCCGGAGACTCAAGAGTAAACAAAACATACCTGTCCCCAAAGGGGCTTCAGCTCATCTCCCCTTTCCTGACTTTAAAAGGAAGAGTCGAGCTCGTTTTTCAGGAGAAAAAGAGATTCTTCTAAGAGAACCAAAAAGCTTTGAGCCTTGTAAGCCCTGAAAACGTACTAGCACTTAAAATTAGCTCCTCGGACAGACAATTTGTCTTTGCACTTCCACACAATGCAGACAGCTCAGGGGAAGGGTGAACTGTGCCTTGCCAACCAAGCAAGCATCGGGAAGCACCGGGGAGAGCCCATCTCAGCAGGCAGCATCTCATTCCATCCACTCTTTACACTTCTGTTTGGCAAAGGGGCAGAACGGGAGATAAGGAAGTTGTCCCCCAGATCTCTGCTACGGGCTTCGATCCTTGGCCCCAGGCCACCCTGCTCCAAAGGACCAGGAAAGGGATCCACGTTATAGAGTTTCACGTGGGAAGAGAGGAAAACATCAGGGACAGGAATCATCATGTACAAAAACAGCAGGAACAATAACCCATCACAGATTTACAGAACCCACAGTTCCACTTATGACACATTTTTTTTTTCCATCGCCCTTAAGTTGTTTATTAAACATTTACTCCTGGTCCTCAGCTTGGCTGACCAGGACCTGAAAACTTGTTAAAACACCATCAGGATCATGTCAAGAATCCTTTAAGTAGTCTACAAAAGGCACGTTGTTTGTATCTGTCTTGACAGGCTGGGAGTATATTCTGTAGGCTTAAGAATTTCAGTTCGATAAACACATGCTGGCACCTGACGTACTTGGGAGTGGGGAGGGTGTGGGTGAGAGCGGCCAGCCCCCTGGGAGCCCTGACGGAGATGACCACAAGGCCCGAGGGTCCCAGCCCCTCCCAGGGAGGAAAGAACGGGCAGGGGTAGAGGGCGGAGGGAAGATGCTTATTTAACATTTACTGCAAAAGCCAGAACTACAAGGAGGCACCCCTGGCGTGACATGTTTAGGAAGCGGAGGGGTGGATTATATATACATACACACGTATACATATATACATACAGACTCGCACACATATACACACACATACGTGTATGTGTACAACACATTTAGGAAGTGTCAGGGGAAATATACATCTACACACACATCTACATACATGTGTATGGATGGATATATACACGCGTGTGTGTGTACATGCATGTATATAGATATGTGTATATTTCCCTCCCACACTTCCTAAGTGTGTCCTACGTGTGTGTGTGTGTAGGTTTGTGTGTCCATGTATATTTCCCCCAGACACTTTCTGAGTGTGTAGATATACATACCTACGCACACGTGTATATACATATACATACACAGGCTGTGGAGTGAGGTAGCCCTGCATTTTCATCGTTGTAACACTTCTCTGCCATAAGAGCATGTGACCTTGAGGAAGTTATTCAGCACCTGTAGCTGCTCATTTGCAGAATCGGGTCCGTAATACCTATGCCTCACAGGACTACTGATGGTGAAAAGGAGCGCTGGGCGGCCCCACTGTGCACAGCACGAGGCGCACAGTAGGTGCACAACAAGGAAGCCTCACCCGTGCCCTGTGGAACCATTTGAGGTACATTAGCCACACCTTAGAATTTAGAAACCTGAGGCATGGAGTGATAGGGCAAGCGGCCTGGAATCGTAGCAAATTAAAACTACTTCCAGGACTCAATCCTTCATTTTTTAAATCGTTCACTGAACAAACAAGATACTGAACCCCTGCTCTTCTCCACGGACTGTGTGGGCAGCTGGGACGAGCCAGCAGACAAACCACGGGCCTGGCCCTCGAGGAGCTGCGGGCCTGGTGGCGGGGGCATATGATAAGCATTCACCTGTGCAGGACTGGTGACGCCACGGGTATGGCAGCTCCTGGGGGTCGGATGCCTCAGACCCTAGAAGGGACAGAAGCTGAGAAGAGCCGGGAACCAGACTGGCCCCTCCTACAGGCTCCAGGCCCAAGGGGAGGGCCGGGCCCTCGGGCCTGGGTGCACAAGGCCATCTGCAGGGCCCCAAGGGCGTGGGGACTCCAGGACATGACTGGGGGGAGCCCCCCTGGCAGCCATCACAACACGAGGAAGAAAATGTCTCCTTCCAGGAAGAAAGGCCAGAATGTCATTCAGCCAAGCACCCTCTGCTGAGCCTCGGACGGCCGCGGTGCATCCAGCCCGCTTCCAGCCGGCACCTCCTGGGCATCAGAGCTCGGACGGTGGAGGAAAGCCCTCCCGGGCAAAGCCAGAGCTGTGTGGACTCGCTGGAGGTTCCGGAAACACACTGGGGTGTTAATGATTTCAAGAAACTCGCAGCAATGAACGCACTAGCCTCCTGATAGCCCGAGACTTCCAAGGACGGCAGCCCCGGGCGCCCCGGGCCCCGGCCGCGCACCCTCCACCCTGGCCCCGGGCGCCCCGGGCTGGCTCCCGAGGATCGCAGCCGGCCTGGGTGCCCCCCCGCCCCGCCGCCGCCGCCGACAGGGGTGAGGAAACGAGTGAGCCAGGCGGGGGCACTGACACTGCTGCAGCCCAGGGCAGCCCCCTTCCCTCCACCAGCCCCCGCCCCGTCCCAGAAGCACACGGTGGCCGCCTGCGCTCCATGGAAACACCCGCATGAGAGAGCACCCACCGGTGGATACGGGCAACAGGAGCTCCACTCTTCCCAGAAAGCAAGCAAGCAAGCACGTGGTCAGAGGACGGCCATGGCGAGGTCTCAGACACTCCTCTCCTCCTGAGGAGGTGAGGAGGTGATCCGCACGGCCGGGAGCATCTAAGCCAGGGCGGGGCGGGTGGACTCGCTCAATGACTGGGTCTAGACACCACCTCAAGCTAGAACTGCAGCCCCATCGTGGAGCGAAAGCGACCCCGCCCTCCGCCCTGCCTCACCTCCTGCTCAGGAAGTACATTCCTGGAAACGACCCGGCAAATCCACAAGCTACACAACTCAGGCCGCCCACAAAGTCTAAAGAGACGCTGTCTCACAGGAGGGGCTGCACGCTGGATAAAAGCAGACAGACCAAGTGACGGGAAAGAAAGAAGGCCGATTCGGCGGGGGAGCACTGACTCCAGGGAACCGACATTGCCTCCAGACAGGCCTCCAAACCTCCCAATCCCGCGAACTACCCCATGCAGTTCAAGTCTGTGCTAAAAAGAGTGTAAGGGTTTGAAGTTTCTGGAAGAAGGAAGTTATTCCAAATCTCTACCATGAACATCTGCTCACCAGAATACAAACAAGAAGTTTCAGAATTTATTCTGGTATTAACTACTAAGAATTATATACTTCTTTTTACATGATACGCTCATACATATTAACTCATTTTTACCCCTGAAACCTTAGTAGAATTAGTATTATTATCTGTTTTATCGATGCCAAACCTAACGACTCAGAAATGCAAAAGCTGCCCTAAATTGCCAGCCAGTTAAATATTAACGACACAATGTACATTTGGTAATGTTACTGTAACTTTCCACTATTAAAAAAATATTTTAAAGTTTGCTGATATCA
Organism: Physeter macrocephalus; assembly: GCF_002837175.3. Lineage (NCBI taxonomy): Eukaryota > Metazoa > Chordata > Mammalia > Artiodactyla > Physeteridae > Physeter > Physeter macrocephalus. Next base: position 1,747,743 of record NC_041233.1, on the reverse strand, counting down.
AGGAGAGATTAAACTATGATGTTTCATTTTTATGTTAAAATATAAGAAATAGCAATATTCACAATAGCCAGAAGGCGGAACTAACCCAACTGTCCACCAACGGATGACTGGATACATACAGTGAAATATTATTCAACCTTAAAAAGGAAATTCTAACACATGCTGCATCCTGGATAAACCCTGAAGACGTTATGCTAAATGAAGTCACAAACCAGTCATAAAAGGACAAATATGCTATGATTCCACTCATATGAGGTCCCTTTAATAGTCAAATTCATAGGAACAAAAAGTAGAGTGGTGGTTCCCAGAGGCCGGGGTGGGGTGTGGAGTTAGTGTTTAACGGGGACAGAGTTTCAGTTTGACAAGATGAGAAAGTTCTGGAGATGGATGGTAGTGACGGCTGCAGCAATAACATGAACATACTTAATGCCACTGAACTGCACACTTAAAAATAGTTAAGAAGGAATATTTTATGTTATGTATGTTTTACCACAATTTTTTAAATTTTAAAAATATTTTTAAAAAGAAAATGAAAAAAGGTAAGGAAATCTACTTGGTTCACTGAAAACTGATAATCTCAATATGATAAAAATTGTGTCTCGGGGCTTCCCTGGCAGCGCAGCGGTTAAGAATCCGCCTGCGAATGCAGGGGACATGGGTTCGAGCCCTGGTCCGGGAAGACCCCACATGCCACTGAGCAACTAAGCCTGTGCATCACAAGTACTGAGTCTGCGCTCTACAGCCCGCGTGCCACAACTTCTGAGCCCGCGTGCCACAACTACTGAAGCCCACGCGCCTAGAGCCCGTGCTCCGCAAGAAAAGAAGCCACCGCGATGAGAAGCCCGAGCACTGCAACAGTAGCCTCTGCTCGCCGCAACTAGAGAAAGCCCGCGCACAGCAACAAAGACCTAATTCAGCCAAAAAAAAAAAAGTATCTCCTGAGCAAGTACACAGTGTTTTAACAATTTGGATCAATGGTTCATTAAATTAAGAGTTTGGTGTGTAAGGTCTCCCATGATGCTGAGTCTGAGCTGTGAAATGCCAGACGAGTCCTTTCACTTTTGGTTACTTTCCTCCCCCCACTTCCCAGACACGGCTTTGGACAGTAACTTAGTATGATCCTGATGTTCTCCTAACAAATTTAATGGGAAAGGGGAATCATTCTGTTTGCTTCTAAACAAACCATTCAGACAGAAATGAAAGAATTACTCATCCTACAGAATCTGTTTACCATCTGCTGCTGAAGGGAAGCCTTCACTGAACTGGAGGACCTCGGCATGAATTAGACCCAAAAAGAAAAAATGCCTTCGAGGTTTCAAATCTCTTCGATTGTGTGACTGTACATACTTCAGACCATCTACCTTTGAGAAGAGAAGGGATATTAAGGAGACTCAACAGGGGCAGCAGTTCCCAGCCCGGCACCCCCAGGCTGCTAAGGATTACTGGGGAAGGCTGGAAAAATGGAATTAATTGGGAATTAAGAAGGACTTTGCCTAATAGATTAGAAAAAAAAAAAAACTTCAAATAAGATGAGGGTCAAAGGCAGAAACATTTAAGAGGTGCTGGCGAGCAAGAGGGAGGGAGGGAGGGAAAGGACCGAGGAGGGGGCGTGAGTGCCACCCCCGCCCTCAGCAGTAAGCAGCCATCCCTTCTCACAGCCACCTGCCGCTGACAAGATCCTCATACTAACAAACATCACACTGAAATCACTTAAGCAAATGACTGATCTGCACTGATAAGGAGTTCTTTAGTCATAATTATCACACATAAGTACATTTTTAATATGTTCGGTTCAGTAATTAAAATCTTCTTAAAGGGGATAATTTTCTGCCACGTCTCAACCTAAATTGGCAGGTCCTAGAATGAGAAGACGCCACAGATGTAGTTGGTGTGTAGTTCTTCTCAAAACGGAAAGCCAGCCGGGCAGGAGCTGGCACGGCTCGGTGAGAAGTCACTCCAGCAAACACCTTCTGACACAGGCTGAGCAGGGTCCTGGCACACTGCTGCGAGACAACAGCCACGCTTTCCTGCCTCTCAGGGCCCTGGGGCCGCCCTGTCCTCCTGGGGGGGCACCTGGCGGGGGCGGAGCCTCTGCTCCATCCTCCCGGGGCCCCTCTCGCCCCGGGGCAGCTCGGAGGCTCCCTTCTCTGGTGGAGCAGCCTGGACGGCGGGCCGACAGCGGCTGGGCTCCAGGAGAGCAAAGGGCTGCTGCCAGGCCTCTCAGGGCGGGGCCGCGCCAGCCTGGGGTCACACCACCTCCCGCCCCCCGGCAGACACTGGGCAAGGAAGCCACCAGAAGGCCGGTGGGTGGGGAAGCGGCAGACAGAGCGCATAGGCAGTGGTGGTGGGGGGGCCTGCTGGGACAGGGCCGGTCGGCCTCTGCCACCACGGGCACCGGCGTGGCCTGTCCCGCAGGCCACTTCCCCGCCAGAGCTCTCCCCGGCGGGCGGCTGGTCTGAGTGGGCGCCGGGCAGAGCGCAGCGGAGAGGGTCGGTCCGGGGCCGGCAGCGGTGGGCTCCAACCCCACCACGTCCACGCGAGCGCCAAGGCAGCCCATCAAGCCCTCTCCACCGGCGGACACTTCATCCACAACCTGGGGATGACAGCACCACCTCGCAGGATGTCAAGGACTAAATGCGCTCACGCGCGCACACACACACACAGCTTTACAGAGCACGCAAGCACTGGCCCTGCTTGCAGTGAGCGCTGCTTTTTATTTGCCGCTGCAGGGGGTCACACTGTAAGCCCATACAGGGCAGCCAGGGCAGCCACAGACCCGGGGGCCACCTCCTGCAGCAGCTCCCCGCCAGCTGGGGGCCCGGGGAAGAGTCAGACTCTACCCGACCCCTGGAAGCAGAGGCGGAGGGGCGATTCAGAAGCCAGAGCAGCTTGAGCAGAGGGGCCAGCGTAGGTCACCACGGAAACCCAGGGACCACGGACTCTGCCAGGGGCTCCAGTCCGAGAGCCGTGCCTGCATCTCTTTATTTAATCCTCGCCACCACGAAGGGGGCTACAAGCACACCGGACGCAGAGTTAGATTCTGCACGTCTCAGCCTGTTTCCCACCTAAAAAGCGGGAATAACACGTGCCAGGCACCTAACCACACTCAGAGTCAGCGCCTGCCCGCCCCATCTTTATCGCCCCTCCCCAAACTGTCGGGCTCTGACTGTTTATGTCTCTTCTGATAGTTTTTAGTTCTACCAGATATATTCCTTTGAACATAAGCTCTCCAGATGTTTCGGGAAAAGCACACGTATTTTGATCCAAAGAACCGTAACGCTATGATCGCCCCCATTTAATAAGTGCAGAAGCTAAGGTTAGAGAGATGAAGCACCTCACATGGCCAATAAATGGTGCAGGGCGGATTCAAACCCACTTCTCAAAAGCCTGCCCTCTTAGCAACACGCGTTGCTGCCTGTGAGGAGCGACACGGAGGCTGAGGGACGCAGCCCACGTTGCCCTCGACCAGGTCAGAGCTGCGGGGCTGGCCACCGACAGAGGCACAGTCTCCTCTCCACAGACCTGCCTTCACACGGACAATGACCCGACGCTCCCGCCTCGGCTCCAGGTACTGATTTAAATAAATGGCCACGTCTGCATCTCTGCCTCTGGTGTTTGGTATTTTTTTCCCCAACACCATTAGGATGTTCACTGATCTTAATTAAAGTCTACGAGATTCTTATCAAGTATGAGGGCGAAGAAAATGTTTATTGTTCACAAGAAGTGCTTCATTTTATTAGAAAATGAAAGCTATGCAACCCTCCACGGTTCCCATGTGCTTCCGCTACCAAGATACAAGTGTGCGTTCCACAGAAGAACCTGCCCTGGTCTCCTGGGTGCAGGCCTGCTGAGAAGCATGTGTACACAGCCCTGCCCGGCCGGCGCTCGGGGGCCTGGGCTCCTGCTCTGTCAACAGGGACCACAACCCTACCCCGAGGGTTATGCGGAGTACCGGACTCAACACAGACGGGACACCCCCAGGACCTGTCCAGGGAGACACTCAGCACCGGTGCCCCTTCACCCTTTCTTCTCTATCCTCTTCTTTTCTTCTTCTCCTTTTTCTGCCCGCCCTACCCCTCTCCCCCATATATGGCCCTAGATTTTTTTTTTGGTATGCATTTATCCATAATTATTGAGTATTAACCTATAAATATTCTATAATCCAGTTTAAAATTCTCAAATTTAAACAAATTTATACCAAGGCTTTGATTTAGCTTGTGCTAAATCATTTTTAAAATTTGTAGCTTTATTTTATCATAAAAAGCTGGTACTCATATACATAAATGAATAAGAACTCAAAATTCATCACACATTTACTTCACTTTTTAGCTTGACCTTCTAGGAAATCTTTAGTGTCACTGATTTTGGCTGCTATATAAGGAGATCCTCCCTTGTCTGGGTGATTTAAAAGCACAACTCATCGATGAGCATCTCTTATTTTTCCTTTATTAGCAGTAGGGCTTATACCTAGTATTAATGCTGCTTCCCGCTTTGTCATTTGGGGTTCAAACCCACCTCTGTAATAGCCACCACTGAAGGCAGATTTCGGTAGACTTTGAAAAACTTGTTTTACTTGAGGCTCCATATGCTTCATGGCTTGCAACGCGTAACGGCCTACAACTCCTGCAGCAGCAATGATCAGTCCAATTGCTACCACTGTACTGGCCGTGGTTCCCGCTGGGCTCCTGGGCGCCACCTGGAGCGCGGCTCATGCCAGCCCGCCCGCCAACTCTACACCTCTACCACAAAGCCGGCCCTAGATCTCTGAACTCTTGTTCTAATGAATCTGTGTTTACACATAATATGCTTTTTTCCCATAAAGTGCCTCAAATCTTTTTAGAAGTATACGTAGCTTAAGTACACAACAGCCATCATCTAGAAGTGGAAGGAAATTTCAGAGCTATCCCATAATGGACACAGAAGTGGGAGATAAGGTGGTACAATCACCCTCCAAAAATAAAGCCAAAGAGAACCCACAGAATGAATGATGCGAGCCATCTGTGGCCATCTTTCCAGGAAATAGCTCACACTGATCTCACAGAAGAGTCGAAGCAAAACACCCAAGGAATGTAAGGTAGGCTGTAATCTAACTATAATACATTTGGGAAATAGTTCTGCTGACTGCTTACTGAAGAATGTTAAGAAGAATGCCAGATGCGTCCGTCAGGATCCGATTTCTAGAATTCAGACAATGGACAAGCTTTTAAACAGAGGCTTCACCGTCTATCGTTAACTCGGTATCAAGCCGTTAACTAGGTAACTGAAAGGGCACAAAGAAAACTCCAAGGTATCAGGCAGGCAGCAAGTGCAGGAAGCAGCCACCACCTCTGGGCTGGAAGGAACCAAGGGAAGAAGTGGAATCAGTGAGCCTTACAAACTCAAGAGGAAGGGCCTGAGGCCGCCGCGAGAGGGGGGTCTGCTCAGCTGGTGCTGGGGTCTCTAGGATGGCGACGAGGCTGTTTCTGTCTGTGCTGGGAGGAGGGCACAGCGGGTTCTCCGTGGCAGCTAAGGGGGAGCGTGTCCCCGGGGGCTGCTCCAGAGCGGGAGCAGAGAGGAGGGACCAAGCCCCTTCCCTGCCTACCGCCCGGCTGGTGCTTGGACCGCCCGTCCCTGAGGGCACAAACGTGCTGTGCAGAGTCCTAGCTCCGGCGGCACAGAGCGGAGTCTAGAAGGATTTGGAGCTGAGACAACAGTTTAACAAGCTACGCGCTGGGTTTTTGAAAAATGAATCTCCATCAGCACCCTAGGGAGAGGGTATTGATTCTATGCACGGAAACACCCCCAGAATGAAGGCCGATCCAGCTTCCATCGAGGGAGGGGAAACATGCCTAGGAGAACAGCTGCTCGCCCAGAGGCGCTGGTTTCCTGAGCACAGCATCCCGGAGCCCTCTCCCCCAGGCTCCGCTCCCATCAGCAATTCATGACCCAGCATCCTTATTTACCAACAGTTTACAATACTGGTCCATGAAACCCCGGGCTTTGATTGATAACCTTCTAGATGAACTAATACCATCTAGTTTCCAAACCTATGAAACCCAGAGACCCAGGGTGATTCTCTCTCTTAAGTTCTGTCTGAAACAGCTCGCTGGCCTCTCTTTACCCACTGGAAAACTGACCAGTGGGTAAAGAGAAGTCTTTAGAAGAAAATAATCACGTACGCCTCGACTGTTTCTACAAATGTGTTACACACACACAATGGTACAGAAGTAAAGAAAACAGACACAGAACTCCAACTTCTCCCTGGAAAACCTACTTCGACATTTGTAAATTCTGTGCAGTTTATTATCCTCCAACAGAGGAATAAGCCCGAGTCCAGGGACGTCAGAAACCTCGGAAGCACGGGGGCTCCACACGCGCCCCTCACATGCAGCCCGCACCACCTGATCCTTCCCGAGCGAGGGTCTCGGCTACCGGGCAAAGGACCCTGCTGGACAGCCTCTACTTTCACTCCAGGGGGCACATGCAGGGCTGTGGGGGGAGCAGACGGGGCGCTGAGCGTCACCCGCCGATCCCAGATCAGACTGGAAGGGACGGCTTTGTTCATTTCCCCCGAGGGGCTCGCAGGACACGGACGATCGGCGTCCTCTAATCATGAGAAAGTCCCCAGTGCTTCCTTCCAATCAGCTGGTACTTGATCCAGAGCCTTCCTTGAGAAGTACATCCACGTGGCCACGGACCCTCACACGTGGGGTCACACCTCCCCCTGAGAACAGCGATGAAAACAAAGGAACCCCAGATTGAAATAAGATAGGAAATAAAACCCAAGACTGCTCGACCACCGGACACCTCAAGCCACTCCGACAGTCATTCCGTCCAGTCAGGAAGCTGTAGTTTCTTTAAGCTCCAGACTGTCATTTTCATATCTGTTGTTCGTTACTTTTATTGTAAACAGTAAGCTTCTCGGAGCTTCCTGAATAACTGCTTATGACAAGAGCACCACTCAGTAATCCAACGGACACTTCACTGTATGCCCATCAATATTCATCCCTGAATATAAAAGCAAGCACCCAAGTTTTCCAAAAGAAAGACCAAACTCAAGCTCAAAGCCTACGAAGTAGGCCAAATACATAAGTGAGGACTCCGTGAGTTTTCTTTTCCCCCCCTCTGGCCGAGTGGCATGCGGGATCTTAGTTCCCCAACCAGGGATCGAATCCATGCCCCTTACAGTGGAAGGACGGAGTCTTAACCACTGGACCACCAGGGAAGTCCCTGGACTCCATAAGTTTTTAAAAACACACTTCAGCTCAAGAGCCGACATTGTGATTTAACTGGTCTGGGGTAGGTTCTAGGCATCTGTATTTTTTAAATCTCCCTAGGTGTTCCTAACATGTGGCCAGATTGAAAACCACTGGTCTACAGTGTGAACTGGGGGGAGTGGGGTGCAGCACCCGGGCTGGGCGGGGAAAGGGGGGTAAAAGGATGAAAGACACAAGCTGCAAGGAAAACCGACGCAGACCCAGGGGAGAAGGACAGGGGCGAGAAGAGAGAAGGTGACAGCAGCCGGTCTGAGGCTCCTGCAGTCCTTGAGATTTCACTTTAACGCAGCAATGTGAGTGCAATCAACAGGCAAAGTCCTTCACCCTGCAGAGTTTTCATAAGTGAAATTCAGTAATTAGGGCCGGTCGTGAGATGAGACAGCTCTTAAAGTATGAACCCTAAGCACGCCCTAACAGGCGGGTCCCTGCTCCCCGGGGTCGTGTGTGCTGGGTTCGAAGGGGCTGTGTGTCCAGCACGTGAAAGAAGAGCGCGGAAGCCAGGACCCAGCTGCGGGCCTCCACCTGCACCTCTGCCGGCACCTTCCCAGGTGAAACACGTGGCTCCCTGGGATGGAAGAAAACGTGCTGACCTCCACAAAACAACTTTGCATTTCTAACAAACTTTGCCGTGTACACCTTTTTTGGCCAGGAAGAAGCAAAGAGGCATGCACATGTAGGCATCTGTGTGCGCACGTGTGTGTCTCTACTTGCAGACATAAAACGACTTTCCAGCAGCTGAGCTAAGGTGCGAGCACACGCGCGCGCGCGCACACCCCCCGCTCCCCTGCACACACACAATGCACGGAACACTTTCTACCGATGGGCAAAGGGTTAAGAGGCAACACCTCACCTAATCCTGGTAACAGCCCCATGAAGGAAGCCCTGCTCCTGTCTCCACCTCGCAGACAGGGTGACAAGGGCACCTGTGCGAGGACACAGCAGGAAGGAGGGCTGAGACTGGATCCAGGGGGATCCAGGGGCCAGGCGCCCTCCGCCCCCCCCCCCCCAGGGCGCACTCAGTGTCCCGCGGGCACCACAGCAGGGCAGACACACAGCTGGGAAGACAGGGCTGTGCCCTGAGCAGCTGTTATTAATGACAAGTTATGACCTGCTCCAAGAGGTCCTGCCCAGAGAGCCAGGCTACAACTGAATCCTTGTCGCTGCAAAAGTTCTGTGCTGTATGTGGGTGAAACGAAGGAGGAGGAACGAGGGGTGAAAAGGAAAATAAATCTCCTGAGCACACAGAGAAACCCGCTCATTTTACAGCTCTTTTCCTCCTCGGCCGATAAAGAACCCCCACCCCCGCAAAAAATGTAAGAGAGAGAAAGCCTGATGTCCAAAGGGTGAGCTGTCCTGCTGTAGGAAGTCCTCCCCTCCTATGCTGCCCTCCCGTCTCTCTCCCCTGGACCTATGCGTTTTTCCAACCCGCATGAACACCACCAAAGGACTGGGAGAATACCTAGGAGGAACCCTGCTCATTCTTAGAGGCCGAGCTAACCACTTCGGAGCGCAGGGCAGTCATGCTGCTGCATCACTAGCCGCCATCATCCCCTCTCGCTAAATTCTCGCTCCAATGACGCCAGACGCCATCGGCTCATAGGACTCCGTGCCCCCCTCTCCAAATAACTGAGGGCACAATTTTCTCAGTTCCCCCTCTCGCATCCTCAGAACGCCAAGTCCCAGGATAAATCCTATCACTGGTTCTCTACAGTCCACGAAGGTGGACAAATCTCGCCGGTCCCTCGGCACGCGTCTGGCGGCACCCGCGTTCCTCCCTCAACTTGGGAGGCTGGCTTCAGACCCTTCACAGGTCGCTTGCAGCGTTCCAACAGCTGCTACCGAAGGGCCCGCTGCCTTCCGCAAATGACTTTAGGGGCGCTGCCTGAAGTGCGGACTGGGTGCCCACCCCCATGGGTTCCAAGTGTCGCCTAGAGGTGCCCCAACATTTCACAAACATAAGTCCACCTCCATCCTGTCTGTCCAATGTCCCTGCAGCTCCAAGCCCCTACACCAGCAGCCAGTAGTATATCCACAGTTTTACCAAGTGCTCATCCAAGGCACAGAGTGTTAAAATGACAAGCCAGGGGTCGCTCGAACACTCAGGAATGTAATGAATACGAGAGCATCAGATGCCTAACCCCCAGTCTAGCGGTCTGTCCCCACACAGGCAGGCCAGGCTGCTCAGAACCCACTGTAACCAGGTGTCTGTCCAGAGATGACCATCTAAATGTAGAAGTGTTTTACGATGACGAATCGGTGGAAGGAGGGTTAACCGTGAAAAACTCTTTTCTAAACACAGCCGGAAGGGACTGGGCTGCTCAAACACAATTTAAATCCTATCACCCGCGACCTCTCTCCTGTCCCCCGAGTCCCTGCACAGCGCCCCCATCCTCAGACAAGGTGAAGCAGCACCAACACCGATTAAAGGGCGATGATGTAAAAGCTTAACCTACAAATAGAGGCAGGCCCACGCAGCTGCAGCATCAACGCAGCGCCTCTGGAGGGAAAGGTGGGCACTGTCCTTGTCTTCAGGTCCACGTTCTCGCTGCAAGTGCAGAGAAGCCAGATCCGCACGCAGAAATGACGGCGACTCCCTACGCTGAGCACTTCTGCCGGACCACGGCTGTCAGGGACGGGAGGCTGGGTGTGAAAGAGGCACGGTGACTCTCTGACCCCAGGCTGTAACATCCAGCAGGAGCAAAGCCCAGGGAAGGGGGACAGCAGGGCCAGGACGTCTCACAACAGTGCAGAAGACCCTCTGCCGAGCCCAGGCTCGCGGCCCTTCTCACCACCACAACCCCACCAGTCTGAGCCTCATCTCGCTCACCGATATTACGGAACACCAACCAGAGCACCAACGATGTGCCGGGTGCCAGGCCACCCAGGGAATATGGCGACATGCACGAATAAATCCCTAAATGCATACCATGCCCTGAGCACCCTCTGACCCTGTGTGGCCCTTGCCCACTATGCGTCTATTCGCTGACCTGTTTGCTTTAGCCTGTCCAAGCACACCAAGTTCATTCTGGCCCCAGGACATTTGCACATGACGTTCTCCATGCCTGGACAGTCTTCCACCACATCCTCATGGCTGGATCCTTCTAGTCATGAGCTGTCCCCCAGAGGTGCTCTCCTCGGTCCTTTGTGATGAGTCTGTGAGCTCCCTTGGAGCTCCACATAGAGCTATCCAATGCTGCCCTGGTGGCCCCCAACCCTTACCCCTCCCAGAACGCACGTTCCCAGGCCCTCATCTGCCTCACTCCCCTGACCTCCCTGGGGCAGGCGCATCACGGCTGCTGGTGAATCTCCGTGGGGAAGGAGAGCTGAAAGGGGAGGAGCAGAGCAGGTGCCGGCCCTCAAGACGCTCACAGGCTAGTGGGTGCAGATGCTCAGCAGGCTGCCGAGTCCTGGGGGTCAACAGCGGCGCCTGGTGAGGGACCCAGAACGATGGGGGGCTGCGAGCCCTGCTGTCTGCTGGACCAGCAGGATCCCGGAGATGCAGACCCCCCAACCCATGCGCACCTGGCCCAACATCCGAGGGCTGGTGGAGCAGAGCTCAGGCCCACCCACGGCTCCAACATCCCTAATTAGCACTTAAAAGTGCATGGTCTGGGGACGTCCCTGGTGATGCAATGGTTAAGAATCTGCCTGCCAATGCAGGGGACACAGGTTCAAGCCCTGGTCCGGGAAGATCTCACATGCCGAGGAGCAACTAAGCCCGTGCACCACAACTACCAAGCCTGCGCTCTAGAGCCTGCGAGCCACAACTACTGAGCCCGCGTGCCACAACTACTGAAGCCGCGCGCCTAGAGCCCATGCTCCGCAACAAGAGAAGCCACTGCAATGAGAAGCCCGCGCACCGCAACGAAGAGTAGCCCCTGCTCGCCGCAACTAGAGAAAGCCCGCGCGCGGCAACGAAGACCCAACACGGCCAAAAAAAAAAAATTTTTTTTTTTTTTTTAAAGTCCATGGTCTGTGCATCTAGGCCCCTGACTGTCAGCTGGGGCAACGGCTAGGTTTCTAGGCTTTGTCCACTGTTTCTACGTGTGCAGACCTCTGAAACCAGTACTCTCCTCACGGCTCCAACACTCCCCTCCCGGAATAAATAAGTAACCAAGAAAATACGGAAGGTACCAGAGCCAGACTGTCCCCCAGCTCAGCACTAAGGGGGAGGGGCATGGAGCATGGGGATCCCACGGGGGGGCGGCTCTGAGGCCCCGGGAGGAGACTGCCCGCCGGCACATCTGCGAGCTGCAAAGGCAGGACTTGAAGCCAGGCACCCATGAAACTACCATCCCCTCAGCTCGCTCCATCACGCCCATTAACCCATTAGGTCTGCTTTGCTCTCTCGGTGTCCCTGGGAACGCACGCTGCACTCTGGCCAAGTACAGTCTCTCTATTAAACGTGCCCCAAATGTGACATTTCTGGCCCCGCTCAGCACCACAGCTTCAACTTGAACAAAAACAGGGAGCTTCCCAGGTCCACGGCGATTCCACAGGCCCAAGAGCGGGAGGGAGAGCTTCCTTCCTCAGGGCTCTGCCCTGATTTACATCCTAGTCACCGATGCACACCCTGAAGCTACCCTCCACCTGGGTGTCTGCCCCCAGCCAGGCCCCTGCTCCACCAGAGGAGCCCAGCGTCGCCCCAGAAGCACCTGTGAGAAAGAAGAGTGAGTACATGCGCCAGTGAAAATAAAAGGAGCCCTCATTAAACTGCACCGGCATCGTCTCCCCCAACTCACTCATATCCATCAACACCCTTCTCACAGACAAAGACACGAAGGGTAACAGGCAGTAACGGAGGCATTTGCATCCGGGTCTGATGTCAGAGCCAGGCTCCTTGGCTTATCATAACCAAACGCCAGGTTTCCATGTGGATTTCTCGCCTTGAAATCATCACACAGTGTATCTATTAACCTGCAGTCCAGTTCTAAGCTGTCTTAACCAGAGCCATCAGAGAACTCACATGAACGGTGATCTGACTGACGGGACTAGCCCTCGGCCCTCACAGGGGTGCTCTGCGGTGTTGCCACGATTATTCATTTGTCTTCCACTGGTCACTCACCCACGGTCTCAAAAGCAAGCCAGAAACTGAACTCGTGAAAGTACAAGAACGTTTACTGATTAAAACCTTGTGGGAAAGTTTCCAAATAACATGCTGTATTCAGATAATAACAGCTGAAGATATAGAAAAAAACCAATCGCTACTTAGTTTTTGAAAATTAATTACACAGCCACGTAGTGAAAAACCACGTCCCGGAACAATTTTCAAAGACAAGAGACTAAGGGGTAAAACTGGGAAACAATGTCCTGGGGGCGGGCGGGGGGCATCAAGAGGGTTCTGGCCTGCAGCTTCCTGTCCCTCCCTCCAGAGACCTGGGGTCCACTTGGCGTCCAGCCACCCTCTCTGGGCTCGGTTTCCTCACTAGAGGGGCAAGGGCTGCAGGCCCCCTGGCCTCACCCTCGTTTCAGGGCAAAAGCCCCAGGCAAGGTCCACAAAGGTGGAGGAGCTTCCTGGGAAAGGAGGCTCTTAGCTTAAACACGGCCAAGCAGGGCTGGCTCAGTGAGCACAGATGCCCTGGGCTGGTGACGCCAACCCCAGGATGGCCCAGCCAGCCGGGAGCACCAGCCCCTCCTGCCCCGACGCCAGGAGACTTCACATCCACACTTATGCCACGGGTACCGGGCCCTGCTCTGATTTATTCCCCGCTGAAAAATGTGAGGAGATGGGTACAGGAGGAAACTGAGGCGCAGACGGCTTGAGTAACTTGCCTGAGTTACAGAGCCAACTAGAGAAGCCAAATTCAAACCCAAGCGGTGGCCCCTGGGCGACGCATCCTGTGGGCCCCTTCGGCCTCACGGCCTGAGCCAGCCACCCACCCAGCAGCACCGCCCTGGGCTCTTCCTGGCAGACCCCTGCGCCGGAGCCAGAAGCCAGCCGGACGGTCTCCGCACGCCCGGCGTGGGTGCGCTGAGCTGTCCCTCAGCACCCGGGGGCGCCAGGGCATCGGACTCAGCGCGCAGGCAGCCTCCCCCTCCCGGTAGAAACCTCAGCTGAACTCTCCCAGGAGCGGGAAAGCTCGACTTTCAAACACGCCTGGTGCAGCGGGAAGCAGCGCTTGGTCATCAGGAATCAGGAAATCCCTCTGGGACAAGATGCCACCACACCCTCTCCACTGGTGACCGAGAAAAACTCTTTAAGCTAAAAATTATACCTTAAGCACAAACACTTACATGCCTCGTTGGATTCACTCCCCAGGGATGGGATACTTCACCTACATTCCTTTTCATTTGAAAACAAAAGAGTCACATCTTGATGCAGACTGGCCTGGGGCCTTGTAACTCACCAAGCATAGACGGAGGACAAGCCTCAGCAGGCCTCTGCGCAGGGAGCTCCTCGTGAGGCCTCATCTGCCTCCACGGGCCCGTCCCTGAGGCCTGGACGGCCAATCTGGGTGGCCTTTCCTGCCACCCAGCCTCAGACCCACAGCTCAGACCACCCAAGAACAGCTCGGCTGGCTCCTGACATCAGCACTTGGCAACATAAAGGTTAAGGAGTGATCACCGGCCCAGGTAATCAGCGCCTTCCAGGCTGAAGTGGCAGCTCTGCATCAGCAAGAGAGACACCTGCCATTCGTAAGCCGATGGTGACTCAGGACTGCAGTTCTGAGACCAGGACGGCCGCAGCGACTTTCTCCAGGGCCGAATCTTTGGCAGTTTGGGGAACAGTTAACATTCCAGCCCGGTTAACTCACTTTGTTATACAGCAGAAACTAACACATCATTCATTGTAAAGCAATTATACTCCAATAAAGATGTTAAAAAAACATTCCAGCCCCAACCCTGCTACCACATGACTGGTGGGCGCACAGGACACTGCAGAGAGAGTGCAGAGCGCCGGGAGGAGAGATGGATGAGCAGCAGCTCCAAAGTGCTTCAGGTGTCTCGGCGACAGCGCTGCCATAAATTTGCAGCACCAGAAATTTATACCTTACAGAAAACATGCAGCACCGTATATGTCAAAAACCTCTTATTTACAAATACGATGTAAAATACGAGGCTTTCACATTAATATCCTGTTGGGAAAACAGAAAGGAATAATATATATTTATCAAAGGTCTCCCACTGTGGCTTCCCAAATCATCCACAGCCCAAATGGCTCATGTATGACAGCAGGCAAACTGCCTGCGACGTGTGAATGTACAGGCGTGTGTGTTCTGCCCTCTGGATGCCTGTCACACAAGAAGCGGTCGGCAGTGTAATAAAACATCCACACCAAACGCTGCTGTGCGACAGGGTCTCTGGGCCACTAAGCAGTCTGGTAAAAAGTAAGCAATCTGACAAACTACCTAAATTGCTACTCTACCATCAAAAGGTTCAAAAGAAGTAGCAATTTCCAAAGAATTTAGGTAATTCTTAGAGAAGAAACAGTACCAAATGTAAGAATATTTTCCTGGTGATACAGATGACAATTCAGGATCTTAGGCCACCTCTGAAGTATCCTTTTAAAAGAATCATCGCTGGATATTCCTAAATTACAAAAGATATAGAGGCTGGTGTATGTTTTTACTGACTCTGATATTTTGATTTATGAGAAATATATATTTGGTCATTCAGATGACCAAAATATATTTCTCATATGTGTATTTGGTCTTTGTCTCTGTTTCTGGCTCGCAGCTCCCAAAACCCTTGGAATTTCCTGAACTGTAAGAGCCACAGGAGCCTCTTTTGTTCTACTTGGTCTCTTGTCCTCTGAGCCACAAAGGTGACATGGGTGTCTTGTTATTCACAAGCCCCTTTCCACCTCTATTGGGTTTATGTCAATGAGGTTTTGGAAGCACCTGCGGATGGGGGCTGGTTGCCAGGGGAACCAACCGTAAACAGAGGCGTGCAAATTTCAGTCCCGCCCCCTGATTTCCTGGGAGGAGAGAGGCTGGAGGTTGACTCAATCACCAATGGCCTATGACTCGATCAATCACGCCTATGGAATGAAGCCTCCGTAAAAACCCAAAAGGCCGGTTCAGAGAGCTTCTGGGCTGGGGGAGCAGAACACGTCCATGGGCCACCACGCTGGACCCCAAGCACCACGAGGTACCTCAAGCTGCTGTGTGTCTCTTCATCTGACTGTTAATTTGTATCCTTGAATATCCTTTGTAACAATTCAGAAATCTAATAAATAAACTGGTTTCCTGAGTTCCGTGGGCCATGCTAGCAAATTAATCGAACCCAAGGAGGGGTTCATGGGAACCTCTGATTGACAGCCTGTTGGTCAGAAGTACAGGTGACCACCGGCGCTTGCGAAGGGCATCTGAAGGGGCGGGGGAGGGCGGGGGGGCAGTCTTGTAGGACTGAGCCCTTAACCTGTGGGACCTGATGTATCTCCGGGTGGATAGTGTCAGAAATGGCTTGAACTCCAGGACACTCAGCTGGTGTCTGAGCACGGACTGGTTGTGTAGGGGAAGCCTCCAGCCCCACCACACACAGAGACACACACAGAGACACACACACACACACACACACACTGGAAATTGGGAGTAGAAACCTTTCACTGACCATATTACAAAGCCTTAAATTTGCTTTTTAAAAAAATACTAGTTTTCTGCTGCTCTGCTAATTTAAGCTACATACGTCTATAAAATTTTTAAACTTTTTAAATAAAATTTTCAGGCAAAAATAAAACAGTACGATGAACTCCAGGTGCCCATCAGTCATTCAACAACACACTCGGCCAATCTCGTTCCCTCATCATTTTCCCACAGGCTCGGCGTCACTGCGTCATCCATAAATACGTCAGTTTGTATCTACTGGGTTGGCCAAAAAGTTCATTTGGGTTTTTCCGTCCCATCTTACGGAAAAACCTGAAGAAACTTTTTGGCCAATCAATACAAAAGATAAGGATTTTTCAAAAACATAAGCATAAGGCCATTTACTGCCACTAAATAAAATTAATAATAATGCCTTCAATTTCATCTATTATCCAGTCCCTAGTCAACTTACCCCTAATTACTATATTTTTAGATCTTTCTCTAGTTGGTCTGGCCAGTGACCCTGAGCTCCTTGAAGGGTGGCAGAGCACCGTGTTCACTTCTGCAGATCCCAGCACTCAACAGGGTAACCTGTAGCCAGAAGATGCTTAAAAACCTTCCGAAACGGGTTCTCACTCATCAGCTGCTAATCTCTCAAAAATAGAAACCAGGAAGTCCTTCTGTTTACATGGATTCTGGGGATTGGGAGTGAACAGATGCGAATGTACACATTCTGATGAGGCTACCATTTCCCTTTATCAAGGCCAGGGGGCCTGGAGCTGGGATCTCAGAGAGGGAAGTAACTGACACTTGAGAAAAAGAAAGACCCTAACTCACGAATTCTAAGATGCACTTTTTTTTTTTCACAGTTTGACATGCAATTGGGGGTGCAGCTCATGACACCTTCTGATGCCATGGCCAGGTCTGGGCTGTGACACACCGTCACGACCAGCACTAGCTCAAACACAAAACACGCCAGCAGCAGAGTCTGCGGGACGCATGTTGGTGCCTTGGAAGAAAGTCCCAGAAGCGACACTCAAGCACTAGTAATCCCCAGACAGCAAATCAAGTGGGACAGAAGTGGACGGTGAATTGGGGAGCTAGGCAAAATTCCCAGAAGAGCCAAAAGTTGGCCAACTCTATATAATGCCAAGCGATGGTGAGAGCCCAGAATCCAGGGCTCGTAGGAAATGCTGTGTCCACCAAAAAGCTCGGTGGCACAGGGGAAGGAAGACTTTGTCTCAGGAAAACAGGCACTAACATCTCTGAGGCAAAAAGCAGACACTCGAAAATTTTAAGGAACATGCTACCCGATGTATTTCACGTATATTTTCCTTTTTATCTATGCACAAGAGTGATAAATGGAAAAACTGATGTCTAATTAAGTCTAAAAGAGCTCTTTAAATAAGTAGAAAGTAAAAACATTGATAAGAAACTACAGCGTCACAGTTCAACAATGTTTTTTCTTTCCTAGTGGTACATAAAATGATGGTTTACAAATAATGGCATCTTAGATTTGACGAAGAAGGGTATATTCCAGACACAGGGGGACATCAGTGATCATCAAAAGTGAGATAGGAAGAAAAACAGGTGCATCACTTACTGCACAGAGGAACTGGGGTGGGGGAGGGAAAGGAGGAAGGGGACAAGCCTTGAAGGTCACAGAGCAAGAGCTAAGGGTCTCGGTCAATGGGGAAGCCCCTGAGGCAGAACAGGCCTTTACTCTGCATCAGCTCCTAAGCTCCCGCAGGGTGACTCGTGTGAAGTGTGTCCCCCTTCTGGAGCAGCACGCTTTCAGGAAGAGATGCGCTCCCTTTCTAGACCGGCCCCTGAAGCAGAGACGAAGAAACCTCCAAGGGCTCCCGAGTCTGAGGCCTTTAAAATGACCTTTGGGCTTCCCTGGCGGCGCAGTGGTTGAGAGTCCGCCTGCCGATGCAGGGGACGCGGGTTCGTGCCCCGGTCCGGGAGGATCCCACATGCCGCGGAGCGGCTGGGCCCGTGAGCCATGGCCGCTGAGCCTGCGCGTCCGGAGCCTGTGCTCCGCAACGGGAGAGGCCACGGCAGTGAGAGGCCCACGTACAGCAAAAATAAATAAATAAATAAAAATAAAAATAATAAAATAAAATGACCTTTTCTCTGCAGCCACATCCACGTTCTGGTTTCTTATCCCGAAACATGCTGGAGGCACGGCACACACCACACCCCAACAAGGCATCTGATGGCCCCTCACAAATGCCAGCGGCTCCTAGGAAAAGCAGCTGGAGGTTCGCCCTTGAGAACCAGGAGGACCTGCGATTTCCCACCGTCCCACTCCCTAAAGGGGCTGTGGGCAACGAAGTCACATGTCCATTTTACTTCCCACACATATCACAAATCGCAGTGCTTCACCACAACCCCGTTGCCAAGAACAACCTCTCCAGAACCCAGGGAACGGGCAGGCCCCTGACCTCCGGTTTCCTGCAGATGAGAAACCCACAAGTCCCATCACCACAGCAGCTCGCCGAGACGCCATCCTAGGGGGGACCAACGGGAATTCTCACTAAACGGTGTTGTGTGCGGCACGCACTCTACAGATGAGCCACGTGATTGGACGGTGTGCCTGACGGTGAACAGGGTACGGACAGGCGCCCAGTCCAGCCCGGCCCCGCAGAGATCAGCTCAGAAATCACACCACAAACCACGAGACTGTTCCACAAGCACATTCCACAAAGTCAAGCAGCAAATGAACCTGCGGCACCTAAAGCAGTCCCGGGCCCCAGGTGGGAGCGGGCGGCCTGGGGGTGTGCATTCCGCGTTATTAACCAGGATGAGAACGCTCCTCGCCCAGGACTCCGTGCGAAGCAAGAATGTAAGACCCCACGTTGCCACGGGATGGAGGAAACTCCACCGCTGGGAGACCAGAGGCAACAGACTCCCGGAAAGAAAAGTGGCTCATTTATTTAGCAAAGGAAACCAAGGAACATAGAGAGCACCCAACAGGCTGGACGCCCTGAAGCTGGGGGCTGCACCCGGACAAAGTGAGCCAGGGACTCACCTGCTCTGGGTCTCGGCTCCAACCTACTCAACCCGCACCTCCCCACGGCACCTATGGGCCCTGCACTCACTGCAACTTCCCCCTTCCCTGTTCCTGAGCCCTCCCACCACCCACACTCAGCCCCTTCTCACACTACGTCATTTACTACCTATGGTGCTTAGTCCAGCTGCGCCCAGGGTGAAAGCTCCCCAGGGGCCGAGATTCTATCTCCGTTCTATTCACTGCTGCCCCCCAAACACCAAGCAGTGCCTGGCACATAGTAGGTGCTCAATAATACTCACTGAAAGAACAAATGAAAGGGACCCCAGCCTGTCTGCATGTCTGCTCCTGCCAGGGGGCGGCTGAGGACTTCAGGACAGGCAGAGACCTGAGGACAAGAACACGTGAGACCTTTCACAGAGCACATGGTACAAACGGAGAAAGGACCCTCCCACGAGAGGATGGATGATTGTGGGAGCATCTGCTCCAGAACGCCTTCCAGGAATGTCCCGCCACCATCAGCAGGACACGGGCACTGCCGGCGCACAGAAGGGGCACGGGAAGCCTGGGAAGCCAGAGCGAGCCCCATCCCACCCGCTGGCCGCCCAGACCACCCTGGGTGTGCCACCCACGAGCTCTGCAACCTTGGGAAGGTGAAGGAACCTTCCTGTGCTTCAGCCTTCATCAGTAAAATGAGAGGAATAAAAGGACCGTGACGAGGAGTCGATGAATTCGAATCTGCAAAGTATCAGGACCACGCCTGGCACATAGTGGAGGCTAACGGTGTGTGTATGAAGTTGAAACCCTTTCCAAGGGGTCCACCCCCGACCACACAGAGAGGCAGTCCGGCTCCATGAAGACAGCAGGAAACAAAAAGAAATCACACTTAACACTGACTACGGCAGTGCTTCTTAATTAAGTGAGGGTGACCCTGCCCGCTGGGGATACCCGGCAATGCCTGTAGACGATGTCGGTGGCTGCCACTGAGGTGGGTGGTACCCCTAGCATCCAGTAGGAGCTGCTAAATGGCCACAGCGCATGGGGCAGCACCTCCGGCCCCCAAAACAAACATTACCCGGCTCAGAATGTCAACTGTGTGGAGGCTGAGAGGCCCTGAGCTAGAGTGACTGCTGCCTCCCCAAGCACCCTCGTCCCTGCCAAAACGCTGGTCATGATTTGGGCTCTGGGAATTCAGCGACTCTATCTCCAGCTGTCCAGGCCATTCCTCCTCCCAAAGAGTCAGCAGGCAGGACCAGGTGGCCAGCAGGAGGGGCCTGGGAGGCCAGGGCGGGCAGCCCAAGGGCAGGCTGAGCCGCGGGTGACCAGGCAGCCCCCGTAAGAGCCGTGGCAAGGGGCACAGGACTCCCAAAGCCGAGGAAAGCTATTTAAATGTAAGGCCAAGAGTGAGATTCAATGTGACCATTTTTGGTTTTTTCAAATCCAGCCACGATGAATCACTGCCCTCTTCGTCCCAGCGTGCTAAGAAATCCAATCCGTGTACAATGACACATGCTTCCCGGGCCTATGATACCGGCCATGACTAAATGCAGAAATGCCAAGCGCCCCAGCCTGCCCCGCAGGAGGCAGATGCCAGCAGGAGCCCAGACCCACCCGCCTCGGGCAAGGGACGCAGAGGGTGCGGTGCCCCCCAGGGAAGGACTTGTTGGCTCCTTGAGCCTATGAGGGAGGCTCTCCCGACTGGACAGATAAACGGGAACCTCCACACTGGGGGTTCACCCTTAAGCTCAAGCACGTGGCCAAAGGTCAGAGCATCCTCAGAGCTGTTAGTAAAGCAAGGTCAAGTTCTACTGCAAGGGCGGGAGCGTCCACGGGAGGCTTGCACCAGCGCACTCAGCGTAACTCCATGGAGAGGGGCTCCTCGCCAGGCCCGGCCTGTGCCAGACCCCACCTGGGAGGTCTGCCTGTGGAAGTGGCAGGAGGTCCTCCCGAAGAAACCGCACCGTAGGGCAGTGTGGAGGCAAGGGCCCAAGACCGCAGCCCTGGAACGAGGGTCCCCGGCGGCAACACAGAGTCAGAGGTGGCCTCAAGGGGGAAGCCACCTTTCAGGTCACAGCAGTGAGACCAGGCCAACACCTGCTTCGAGTCGAGCAGCATCTCTACAGGAGCCATGCTCAGCGGGTCTAACCACCACTGCGGCGCGGGCACGGAGGCCAGGTCCGGGAGGCCCTGCAGTGGGACTGAGACCATGGAGCCGGGGTCCCAAGGGAAGGAGAGCAGAGCAGCTGAGGGCTGGGGGTCCCCAAAGAGTGGCGTTTATTGAACATCCGTACGGAAGGATCTCACTATGGCATCTGTGCGGCGTGCCTGTGGGCGTGTTTCCACCTGGACATCCGCCCGGCTTGTATGTCTCGGCATCACCCACGCAAGCAGAGCTTCCAGGACAGGGTCCATGAGAAGAAAAGTGGAAGAACCGAAAGGGGGCGTGGGCTTGGCCAGGTTTGGCTGTTTTCTCACCGCATGATTTCTACTGGGCCAGCTAGGAGACTTCACAGATTTCTCCCAGGAACACCTTGCCTCTTCCTGGATCTCGGCCAGAACCTCGGCAGTCAGCTCCTGCGGGCGTGCCAGGTCTCTGGCCCAGGCAGCCTCACCACGCCCCTCCTTCCAAGCCAACAGCCGCTGGACCTGCTGCAAGTTAGGCAGCGGGGCACTGCCCGCTTCGAAACTCACATCTCCCCAAAGCGACTTCTCTCTCCCCAAAGATCTCAGAAGCATGAATGGCAGGAACAAGAAATTATACACGTGAAACTACACATATATGTATCTATCTCCCCACTCCCCGTCCCATTGTTCTTCTGGCCTTCTCTCAAATACCTCTTCCTCTGATCCAAACAGGGGACCTACCACTTGCCAGGAGTTAGGGTGGGGAGAGTCACAGGGGGCCTGAAGCCTCCCCACACCACTAACAGCCCCCTGGGTGCCCCGGACTCCGCCCTGAGGTCTGCCGCAGCCCGGGCAAGTTGGCCCACTCGGCGCTGGGGGCGGGAGGCGGCAGGCTCTCCCTCACTCTCACCAGAAGGCTGGGGGAGAGCCCATCATTTCTGTGCCATCGGTCACAGCCGGCTTCCACCACGTGTGAGCCCCGGAGGCAGCATGGCATCACGCCAGGAGAGCGAAACTTTTATTTTCTTTAGAGAAAAGGTTCTCATAGAGGGCCGTTTGTCAGCTTCTCTGGCTCTACAGTGGTTTTCCCCCAATACTGCGCTCCCGACCTCAACTTCAAACTCTCCTTTCAACTGGAATTTTTTTAACTGACTCTAGCTGGCGGGGTGTGGCCTGGGTCCCCTTTCCCAACCGCCACGCCCAGCAGACACATTCACAGACCTGCTGATGCCCACGAAAGCACGTGGGTGATGAGAGCCACCTCCCCTCCCACCAGGAGGGGCAAGGCTGCGGGCGGAGGGCGACTGGGCGCCCAGAGCCGGGAGGGAGTGGGGAGCAGGCCGGCCTCCTCACCGCGGGAGCCCCACTCAGGGACGTGACCAGCGACACTCCCGTGGCTCACGCAACCACCAAAGGAAGGTGTGTCCTGCACCCACTTTCCCGCTGGCGGTCCACTGACGGGAAGCCCGCTCTGACACCATGGCCGGGGACCAAAGAGCCGGCAAGACGTCCAGGCCGCTTCCCGAAAAGGCAGTCCTTGATGTCATGCTGCCGGCCCAAATGAACCAACCAAATCAATCTGGGAGGAATGGATGAGGAATTTAAAAAAAATTCCAGAGCTCAAGAAGACAGCTAAGAGTGGGAGTTCACTACACTTTCAAGCAGCTATTTAGGCTTTCTTCCTTTCCCCCCAGCCCTCCAAACAGCATCTATTCTGCGCCTACTATTTGCCAACACCTCCTAATGGCAGTTCGTCTTTGGCTGCAAGAACTATCCCCACTATAAAGATGAGGAAACTGAGGGTCAGAGAGGTTCGGTAAATTAGTAAAGGTCACTAAGCAAGAAGGAGCAGAAAGCTAGTCTTAATGTAGATAAACGGATTCACACCATTCCCCCGTAAGTGTCCACCGCCCAGCTCAAAACACACGAGTGCTTCCCTGTGGTCAGCCGAAGTAAGAACCAACAAGTCAGCTTGGCATCCGAGGCCCTCTATGATGTAGTCCCAAACTCCTCCAACTGTGTCCTCCACGGGTACCCATTCCAGCTAAGCGAGACCCTCCACCGCCCCAAGAAGAGGCCCAGCCCGCTGTCCCAGAAGGCCTCCTCCGGGTCTTACCCAAAGGCCTCCAGCACCCCACTCATCGAGGAAGGGCGGGGGAGTAACCGGGCCCTGGCCGTGCCCCTCGGGAGTGCTCTCCCTGCCTCCCAAGGGTGTGGGTGGGAGCACAGACAAGGGGTCCTGGGCGTCACACACTCTCTCTCAGGAGAGACCATTCTTCACACACGGGAAAACCCTTCCCTCTCCAACCTAAAGAGCCACACTTCACCCAGAGGCAGGTTTACTTCCACAGAACTCTCTTCCTCTCTCTGCAGCTCCATCCACTGCCAACATACCAAAGCCCAGGGGGGACTTCACATGATTAAAATTTTAAAGCATTTAAGATGCTCAGAGGAAAGCCATCCTTGAAGTGCAAATCATCAACTTAGGGGGAAAGAGCGACATATGGGGGAGGGAAGGCTCTCTACCAATGTACATAAAATATAATTTCAAACAACATTATGCATAAAATGATTGACCACACACCCTGAACTTCAGTGCTGAGTCCTGAGCAGGGCAGCACCTGCCCCTGTTGAGTTTATTAAATCTGCAGCGTGAGGTGAGTGGGCTCTCTAAGTTTCGCCAAATGGAGAATAACCATCCTAAGGGGAGTAATTGAACAGGCAGGGCACACAGTGACAATCCCCGGCTGGGTGCTGAAGCAGCAGAAACTCTAGTCAGGCTGCCATCAGAAAAACAATCCCCCAAAGCCTAATACTGAAGCCTGGTACCCTGTGGAAAACATCAGGGTGAAGAGAAATTGGCTAAATATGGAATGAGAGCCTTGACTTGAACGGTATGAAACGAGAGAAGAAATATAAGTCCACTTACACCTAAAAAACTACAGCTAGTATTTAAATTCTGCCTTTACACGCATGCTACATTATCTTTTTTATGTCCATACTTTACAAGCTAGAAAATCTATATATTTCCTTTTATCACGAGGATGAACTAAATTTGAAGAGACTTTCTGGTCTCTGAATCCATGGAAACAACTCAGGAGGAAGAAAGACTATGCAGTTTTATACTCTAGATTAGGAAATTCAGGACAGCAGATTCTACTGACCCCTCCGGAGACAGTCTCAGGGCGGTTACTTTAATACCAGGGTCAACACTATGCTAACGAGTCTCCTCCAGTTTCAAAAGCTATTGCATGTACACACCTCTTCCCCAACTGACAAATCACCAATCCACGTATAATTGTTCATTTAGCACAGTTTTTTCTACGAGGTCTCTGTACCTTCCTACTGCCACCAGGCCACAAGGAGTTCTCGGATTTTTTTTTTTTTAACTAAGGATCAAATGGAAGACCCCTCAAGAACCGTCCACCAGCTGAAGCCCACCAGGGAGAAGCCAACCTCTCCAGATGCTAATGCCACCCTGTTGCTGTTTCCAATCACATGTGCTTATGAAAGCGGCAGACCAAGGAAAGGCAACACTAAGCATGGCTTATGTATTCGGTTTTCTTTCACATGAAAGGCAGGAAGCTCTTCCAGGTCTCACCAGC
Source organism: Physeter macrocephalus (assembly GCF_002837175.3). Taxonomy (NCBI): domain Eukaryota; kingdom Metazoa; phylum Chordata; class Mammalia; order Artiodactyla; family Physeteridae; genus Physeter; species Physeter macrocephalus. Next base: position 1,723,220 of record NC_041233.1, on the reverse strand, counting down.
ACACCAGGCTACGTGGACCTGTGAAGGCACAGTTTACTGGGAAGCAAAGCTTTTGAAATAATTCCAGTTTAACACGACCACGGTTTTCAAAGGGCTGCACTGCTTCCGCTGGGCGCACTGCTCTTTACCATTCAAGGATGAACGGAGACTTCATGCATGTGAACAACAGTTCCCTGGATTAAAATAGGGAAAAAAACAGGGCTAAGAGCACATGTCAACTCAGAAATAAGCTAGGCCAATTCTGCACATGGAAAGACTTTTCATTTCTGCCCCTCTAGATAAAGCAAGCCTACGAAATTTACCATGAATCTAACACCTTCAGCTAAGAATGAATGAAAGGAGGGAGGAAGGAAGGAAGGAAACCTCTGAAGCAGCTGAACCTCAGCGTTGACGTTTATGGTCTGACTTTAGAGCTCAAGTCTTTTCATCCAGTTACTCTGGCTTGTTCCAGGACACCATTCCCTGGTTCCTGCCCAACCCACGGTCCACCTCCATTAACTCAGAATTTCCTAGGTTTGCGGCGACACTATAGGTCGCAGCAGAGGGGTTACACCGTGTGGAGGCCGCTTTCAAAGTCTGGTTGCCACCAAACCCCACAAACACCGCTGGCGGCAAGTGCACAGCCCAGAGCCCCGCTCTCCCAGCGGGATCGCAGGGCCCCGGCGCCCTGGGCGCTCCATTCCCTCCCGAGGGCACCCGGCCGTCCAGAGCGGCTCACGCGGTGCCCACGGCCCATCCCCTCGGCCCCTGGAGCCCGCCGAGAACACACACGGTAGAGGGACCACCCCGCGAAACGGGGGCGTGGGGCTGGGACAGGCGGGCGCCGGGGACCGCGCGGGAGGGCCGGCCGAGTCGGGCGCGGGGGCCGGGAGGAGACGGTCGCGGGGTGTGGGTGGGTGGCCGGCCTCGTCCGGGGCGCAGGGGTGCGGGGGCCCTCCGCCTGCACCGCCGGAGAGGTCCGTTCCGTCGGGCGCGGGGCTGGCGGCGCCCCCGTCCCCAGAGATACCGGGCCGAGACCCAGAACTGCCCCCTCCCCGGGGCGCGGCGACAAGGGGGAGGGGACACTGCAGCGGCTAGTATCAAAGGGCTGAAAAGAAACTTGGACTCCTGTCTCCCCAGGTACGTGACACGTCGCAAAGGCGGCCGCCTCTCGCCCTCCCCCCCCCCACCCGCTTTTGTGCTTCCCAACATCCCCACCCCCAAACGTCCCACCGCAGGGGACGGGGATCCCGGCGGCCGGACGAAACTCAACTCAAATTACGTGGAGCAGAGAGCCGGGGCGGGGGGCGACAAGCGGCGTCGGCGGCCCCAGTCCCGGGGGCTGCGCCGGGTCGCCCTCTCCCGAACCAGGCGAGCGCAGAGGGGCCGGGGGCGCCCCCAGCCTCGGGGACACGGCCAGGAGGCCCGGAGCGGAGGTCCGGGCGGAGAAGGGCAGGAGGGACCATGAACCCCCCTCGGTGCCCCGCGGCGCGGCCGGGGCGCGTGGGCGCCGGGGGTTCCGGGGCCGGGCCGCGGGCGGGCGCCCCACTCACCTTCCTGCCGGCGCCGCCGCCCGCGCCCGCGGCCAGCGCGGAGCCGCCCCCCGAGTACATGTAGTAGGCGATGCCCAGCACCCACAGGAAGGCGAAGCAGAGCAGCATCCGCGAGCGCCGCCGCATCCTCCCGACTCGACCGCCGGCCGCGGCCGCTGCTCGCGAGTCTGCCTGGGGCCGCGGCGGGCGCGGGCCGGGGAGGAGCGGAGGAAGGGGAAGGGCGCGGCGGCTCCTCCTCCGGCGCGGCTGGCGGCGAGGGCGGTGCGCGCCCGGCGCCCGAGCTCCGCCCCGGCCGGGAGCGCCGCGCAGCGCCCGAGCAGGAAGCGGCGGCCGCGGAGGCGGCGAGGGGGTCAGGGAGCAAAGGGCGACCAATCGGCGGAGGCTGCGGGGGCCCGGCGCGGGCGGAGGAGGGGATTACCGCGTCTCCACGGCGGCGGCGCGGCGGCCCCGCGGGGAGGGCCTCCGCCTGCCACCGCCCCGCCCCGCCCCGCCCCGCCCCCCCGTGAGTGACAGGTGGCCGCCGGGCGCCCGCGGGGCGCGCGCACAAGTGCGCACACACACGGGCGCCCGCACCAGGCACCCGCGGTCGCCGCTGCAGCCCGGCCGGGAGCGCCACTTCCTTGGTCCTCGGTCTTTGGGACCACGCCAGCCCCCTGGCAGGCTCGCTCTTATTGGCCCACCGACCTGAGTTTTTTGGTGCAAATCCCCCTCCGGGACCCGACTTGGCTGCTGCTCGTGCAGTTTTCTTACTAATCTTGCAGCAGAACATCCCTGATCCCCAGGTGTCCATTTTATTTATTTATTTAGGCAGAGGTAGGTAGCCTGGAGGTAGAAACCAAGAGGTGATTTTTCAAGAGAGCATGTTTCCGGGGATGAACGGAGTGCTGAATAGCAGGGTCTTCTTTTTTGTTTTTAAGCAAACACGAAATGAGGAAGAAGGAAGGCACTATATTTTTTTTAATTTTTTTCTTTGTGACTGGTTGCTGTATTAAAAGAAGAAAGAAGAGGCAGCACACGAAACAGCTTTAAAGATGCAAGAAGACAGATCTGTCTTGTAACAGAATCTGTGTAACCTTGACGATGCCCTTGTAACAGCAAAGTTTCCAGTGTTCCTAGGAAAGAAAGAAATGTTACTTAGCGCTTGATATTTTAAAAGGGATTCCGGAAGCTGACCAGTCCAGAGGACAAAGGCAGCTGCCTGCATCTTAATCTCTACTCACATCCTCAATAAAACACAAACAAACAAACAAGCCTTCAGCTCTACTAGGAGAGCGAATGCCATGAACTGAACTTCAAATTACTTCTTAAGTAGAAGAAAGAAAATACCTCAAATTCCAACAGAGCTCCCCCCACTGTTGCCAAGGGCTTAAGTGAAACCCAGGCTTAAATCCTTCTATGAAGAGAAAGTCCAACACCAAGAACTAAATACTGAACACAGGTTGGGTACTTGACTGGAAAAGAGAAGAGGTTTGAAAGAGAATGGGACAGGAGGTGGCAGCCTTGAAGAAGCCTTGCTTCTGGGAAGAGTCAGATAAATAGAGAAAGGGCAATGCCCTTTGGAGGTCTTGTGGTGAAGGAAAAGAAGGAAGTAAAAGAAGGAAATTATAGATCCGCAGAAATAAAAGACAACCAGTCCCTCCCTCAGTGTGGTTATTAAAAACTGCACTTCAGTATACAGTGAGAAGAGGACATTCTTGAACTATGAACCCTGTGTCAAAATGTCTAGTAGCACTAAAACATCAAAATAGCTGCATATAAATCTACTGCAAAAAGAAAAAAAATACATTTCTTATGATGAGAAGATGAATCATAACATTTCACCTGATGGAAATCCCCCCATCAATAAAATGACAAAGCAGAGGAAAATTGTAAGACCTTATGTCAAACTCTCAAGCTGAACAAAGTATCATATATTTGGATACACACACACACACACACACACACACACACACACACACACACACACAGCTAGAATCAGGAATTCAAAACCTAAGAATATATTAGGCAAAAATTGGAAGAAATACAGCAGGAGTTGATAAGATTCAGGATAGAAATTGAAAATAAAGACAAAACTATCCCAGAAACAAAGAAGAATTACAAGACGCCCAAGGGAGAATATATCAAATACAAATATGTAAAAGGGGACACTGAAGAATGGCAAGAAAATATTCAAGAAATTGAAAATAAGATAAAGAAAGGAGTAAAAAACTTTCAGAGGTAAGTCGTTGAAATGAAAGCCAGGAAAGAAGAACCAAAATACATGTCACTGGAGTCTCTAAAGTAGAAACACCAAACAGTGAAGCAAAATTAATATTAACACCATCATCCCAGATGTAACATACAGCATGATGACGATAGTTACCACTGCTGTATGGTACTTTTGAAGGTTGTTAACAGAGTGCGTCCTAAGAGTTCTCTTCACCGGGAACAGAACATTTTTTCTTTCTTTCCTTTTTTTGTATCTAAATGAGATGATGAATATTAACTAAACACTGTGATACTCATTTCACAATATATGTTAGTCAAGTCATTATGCTGTGCACAGTGCTATATGTCAATCATATCAATAAAACTAGGGGGGAACTATAATCCCAGAAAATAATCCAGAAATAAGAGAAAATTAAATTATATGTTGAAAGTACCTTCCATGTACCTTGGAAAACTGAGTGGAATAATCAACTCCAAAACATATTTTAGTAAAACTATTAGATTTTAAAGGCAGAAAGATCAAATTACTTATAGAAATAAAAATATTTAGGCTGGCAACATACAGAGCAACGCAACAGTGGAGCAGTATTTACAAGACACTAAGGAAAGAAAGTACCAGCCAAGGATTTTTGTGTCCAGCCTTTAAGGATCAAAGCTATAGACAAACAGATGAGAACCGAGTACAAAAATTTAGACAGCATCCTATGCCTTTCCTGGAGAATGAGCTTCCCCCAAACAAGAGATAACTGAGGAAACCGCCAAATGACGGATGGGAAGACTAGTATATACACATACTTTCTAATCAAATAGAACAGGTGCAACTGAAAAAAAACTGAAGGAGAAGGGAGAGAGAAAAGGGGAAACATAATCATGTAACTGACTGTTAAATAGGTAATAGTTGCTAATCAAATGACACCATATAAAATGGACAGACCAGATGTTAAAGGGTTAAGAAAAAAGAAAAGAATTATTGTAAAAATATAAAAACTTAACCACTAAAGCAAAACATAAATATTCCAAAATATTGGAAACCCTGTTCCAAAACCCTAAAAGAAAAAAAATCTTAAATAGCAAAGAATACACACCAAACGGTGAAAGAAACACAATAAGTATACCATAATACATGCAGTAATTATAACAGAATATAACAGGACAGAGTGGAGACCAAACCATACCAGTATATGAATTTAAAAATGCACTTAATTTGCCTGTTAAAAGATTTTCAAATTTGGTCATAAAGGAAAACCCAACTCTAAAAGAGCAGAAGCTGTGATCCTGGTATCAAACAAAGTAGAACAGGCTAAAGAGCATCCGAGGTGAAGAAGGACGATTTATGGCCAAAGCTTCAACTCCATTGCGCATGGCAATGGGTCTGAAGGCACTGTAGTTTGTAAATCTGAAGTCAGAAGAAAGGCTAGATGTGACACGGGGAAGCGTAAGGACAAAGAAGCTGCAAGAATGAAGTAGACATCATGACAGCAACTAAAATCCATGAGGGCAAACTGGAACCTACCTCCAAGATCGATAATGCAAAAAACAAAACAAAACAAACGCCACAATGAGATATCTCCAGTAGTATGGCTATTCTTTTTTAAAAAGCAAAAACGAAAATGAAAAACCAGAATATAACAAATATTGAAAAGGATGTGGGCCTCGGTCCTCCTCCCACGCCCGCCAGAGCCTGTTCACGCTGATTGACCAGAGTCTGGGAATTTAACACTCCGAGCCTGTCTGGACGGCCCCGACCCCCAGTTTTCTGTCCTTTGAAAACACTAAGAATAATGTCCCTGCATCAATTTTTACTAGAGCCAATCACCTGTCATGCCTGGAACAGGGATCGTACCCATTGCCCTTAGCCCCAATAACCACGAAATCCACATCTATAAGAACGGGAGGCAGTGGGTGAAAGCTCATGAACTCAAGGAGCACAACGGACACATCACAGGTATTGACTGCGCTCCCAAGAGTGACCGTGTCATCACTTGCAGGGTTGACCGCAATGCCTACGTCTGGGGTCAGAAGGATGGTGTCTGGAAGCCGACCCTGGTGATTCTGAGAATTAACTGTGCAGCCACTTTTGTCAAGTGGTCCCCGCTCGAGAACAAATTTGCTGTGGGCAGCGGAGCACGACTCATTTCTGTTTGTTACTTCGAGTCCGAAAATGACGGGTGGGTAAGCTAGCACATTAAAAAACCCATTCGCTCCAGGGTCCTCAGCTTGGATTGGCATCCCAACAATGTCTTGCTGGCAGCAGGATCCTGTGATTTCAAATGCAGAGTGTTTTCTGCCTACATTAAAGAAGTGGATGAGGAGCCAGCCAGTATGCCCTGGGGCAGCAAGATGCCTTTTGGTCATCTGATGTCAGAGTTTGGTGGCAGTGGCGCTGGCGGCTGGGTGCGCAAGTTCAGCTTCTCCGCCAGCAGGAGCCGCCTGGCCTGGGTCAGCCACGACAGCACCGTGTCCGTTGCCGATGCCTCAAAAAGCATGCAGATCTCAACTCTGAAGACAGAGTTCCTACCCCTCCTGAGTGTGTCCTTCATCTCAGAGAACAGTGTCCTGGCTGCTGGCCATGACTGCTGCCCCATGCTCTTTAACTACAACGACCGCGGCTGCTTGACCTTTGTCTCCAAGCTAGACATCCCGAAACAGAGCATCCGGTGCAACATGTCGACCATGGAGCACTTCCGCAACATGGACAAGCGGGCCACGACCGAGGACCACAACCCGGCCCTGGAGACACTGCACCAGAACACTATCACTCAAGTGTCTATTTATGAGGTGGACAAGCAAGATTGTCGCAAATTTTGCACTACTGGCATCGATGGAGCCATGACCATTTGGGATTTCAAGACCTTAGAGTCTTCTATCCAGGGCCTTCAGATAATGTGCAGCTGAGCGAGCCTCCCAGATCCAGCATGAGTACAGACAGGCTGCTCCGGGCAGCTCTGCCATTCGCATGATGGGGAGGAGAACCAGCCGCCAGGAAACACTGAAGACACATATAGCGCAAACCTTGTTCTGTGTTTTGTTTGAGAATAATTGGTGAAAGTATCGGTTTTTTAAAAGCAGCAGTGATTTGGGTTTTATTTTTTGTTTTTTTTTGTTTTGCTATTTCATTCCATTCTTGACCAAAGCTTCTCTTTAAGTAGTTTATTATGGAAAATTGTCACACTAACTTAAAGGAAGGGGTGGGGGAAGTATGTAAATTGTATGCTAAAAAATTAAATAAAAATACTGAATGTGGAAAAAAAAAAAGAAGAAAAGGATGTGGAGCAATTGGAACCCTTGTGTGTTGCTGGTGGGAAGGCAAAATGGTACAGCTGCCGTGGAAAACATTTTGGCTGTCCCTTAATAACTTAAACCAAGAATTACCAGGTGATTAAGCAATTCCACTTCTGGGTACATACCTAAAAGAAGTGAGAGCAAGGGCTCGAACATGTGCTCCCATGTTCATGGCACCGTTATTCACAAGAGCCAGAACATGCAAGCAGGGCTTCCCTGGTGGCGCAGTGGTTGAGAGTCTGCCTGCCGATGCAGGGGACACGGGTTCATGCCCTGGTCCGGGAAGATCCCACATGCCGCGGAGCGGCTGGGCCCGTGAGCCACAACTACTGAGCCTGTGCGTCCGGAGCCTGTGCTCCGCAACAGGAGAGGCCACAGCAGTGAGAGGCCCGCGTACCGCAAAAAAAAAAAAAAAAAAAAAAAACCATGCAGGCAGCCCGGTGTCCATCAACAAATGAATGGATGAGTGAAATGTGACATACAATGGAATATTATTCAGCTTTAAAAAGAAAGGAAATTCCAAAAAAAATGGTTCTGATGAACCTAGGGGCAGGACAGGAATACAGACGCAGATGTAGAGAATGGACTTGAGGAGACGGGGAGGGGCAGGGGTAAGCTGGGACAAAGTGAGAGAGTGGCATGGACATATATACACTACCAAACGTAAAATAGCTAGCTAGTGGGAATCAGCCATATAGCACAGGCAGATCAGCTCGGTGCTTTGTGACCACCTTGAGGGGTGGGATCAGGAGGGAAGGAGGGAGACGCAACAGGGAGGGGATATGGGGATATATGTATATGTAGAGCTGATTCACTTTGTTATACAGCAGAAACTAACAAACCATAGTAAAGCAATTCTACTCCAATAAAGATGTTTAAAAAAAAAAAAGTAATGCATGCCATTAGAAGAGCTCAATGGCCACACACCCCTTTAGAAGACAAGTTGCCTTTGTTAAAATGCTCTGATTTTTTATCAACAGCTTCATTGAGATATAATTGATTCATTTTAAGTGTAAGTTTCAGTGATTTTTATTACATTAACAGGATTGTGCAAACATCACCAAAATCTGTTTTTAAGCATTTCTAACATTCCAAAAAAGAAATCTTGTACCCACTTACATTGACTCCCTCCTCCTGCCCCTAGCCCTACATGAGAGACCTACTTTCTGTCTTTACAGGTTTTATGATCAATTCTTCATGAATAATTTGTGACTGGAGCTATGTTTTCAGTTAAATACAAGTTTGGATTCTGTTGTTCAAAGTTTTATAATTAAATAATTTTTAATGTCTAAAAAAAAAAAAGAAAAGATAGGAAAATCTGACGTAAGTTATAACATGATACTAAGTGAAATAAGCCAGGCACCAAAGAACAAAAACTATGAGCCCACTTCCATGAAGTCCCTAGAGGAGTCAAATTCACAGAGACAGAAAGTAGAAGGGTGGTTGCCAGGGACGGGGAGGGAGGAAGGGGGAGTGATTGTTTAATTGGTACAGAGTTCCAGTTTGGGGAGATGACAAAGTTCTGGAGATAGACTCTGGTGCAGAACTACGTGAGTATGCTTAATGTCCCTGAAATGTACGCTTAAAAATGATTCAGGGACTTCCCTGGTGGCGCAGTGGTTAAGAATCTGCCTGCCAATGCAGGGGACATGGGTTCGAGCCCTGGTCCGGGAAGATCCCACATGCCACGGAGCATCTAAGCCCGTGCACCACCACTACTGAGCCTGTGCTCTAGAGCCCGCGAGCCACAACTACTGAGCCCACGTGCCACAACTACTGAAGCCCACGTGCCTAGAGCCCGTGCTCTGCAATAAGAGAAGCCACCACAATGAGAAGCCCATGCACCGCGACGAAGAGTAGTCCCGGCTCGCTGCAACTAGATAAAGCCCGTGCACATCAACAAAGACCAAGGCAGCCAAAAATAAATTTATTTTTAAAACATGATTCAAATGGTAAATTTTATGTTATGTATATTTTACCACAATAAAAAGACATGACAAATTGGAAGAAATTGTTTCCACACCTATCATAGATAAAGGGGTAAGGTGATATCACTAATATATAAAGAAGTTAAACATTGGGATGGGCAAAACACATAAACAGACAATTCACAGTAAAGATCTTATGAGTTCATAAATATGTGAAAAGATGTTAAACTTTACTCATAAAAGAGTTGCAAATTAAAACTACAGAGATACTGGTTATACCCCCAACAAACTGGCAAAAATTTGAGAGCTTGACCAGATACCGTATTGGCAGAGGTATAAAAAAGACTAAGGAAGACTTTTGTGAACAGATATGGAGTGATTTCCAGGATATATTATTAAATATGAAATGAAATATTAAATGCAAAGTGCAATAGCTTATATAGTGCATGCTACTTTTTGTGTAAGAAAGAAGGGAAAATAAGAAAACATACAAATATATGTTTATTTGGGCAACACACACACCAATGATAAACCAGAAAACCATGAAATGAGTTACCTCTAAGGAGTGGTAGGGAGAGGCAGAAGGGACAGGAGGACTGACACCTGTCACCTTTCTTCTAGGCTTGACTTCTGGAAACATGTTAATGTCCTACATATTCAAAAGTAAAGTAAACACGGCAAAACTATGGGGGGAATGCTAAAAGCTGAATCCAAACAGAAATGCCTGAACCCAACTATATTGCAAATGTATAACATAACTGGATTGAAAGGGGATAAAGGGATTAATAGGAATAACTTTTAAGTAAGGTACTTGGGCTATATACCCTCGGACACGCAGGCTCAGCGGCCATGGCTCACGGGCCCAGCCGCTCCGCAGCATGTGGGATCTTCCCGGACCGGGGCACGAACCCGTGTCCCCCGCATCGGCAGGCGGACTCTCAACCACTGCGCCACCAGGGAAGCCCTATAAACAATTTTTGAACTCTTCTTTATGGCTTTTTTCATAGTGTTATGGTTGTCTCAATTAAACTATTTTATGCATATTGTGCAACTGAGCAAATCAGAAAATGCCCTGTTTCAGAGATCTAGGGTTTTCATCATGGAAGAAGGGAGATACAGTATGGAATGAGAGAAGGCAAGGAAAATTCCTTTGGAGTAGATTTGGAATCAGAACAGTATGAACTCATTGTTTTATATACACATATACATATACACACATATCTATGCTCATCTAAGTGTCCACATGTAAACAAATATTTCTACATATACCATATGCACGTATGTACATATTTCCTAGATCTGCCCCATGAAAGAGCCCAGAGCAATGATACACTGGTAGCAATGGGCACACCTGGCAAAGCAGATCTTGGTTGCTAAATACCAATCTCCACTATAAGAAGGTTTCCTTGGAGCAGCGTTTGATCCATGACTGGAGCCTAGAAGGTAATAGAGAAGCCTAGAACATCTTGTAATAGAAAGTAAGGAAGAGTTTAAAAAAGGTAGATGGGCTTCCCTGGTGGTGCAGTGGTTAAGAATCTGCCTGCCAATGCAGGGGACACAGGTTCGATCCCTGGTCCGGGAAGATCCCACATGCTGCGGAGCAACTAAGCCCATGCGTCACAAATACTGAGCCTGCGCTCTAGAGCCCACGAGCCACAACTACTGAGCCCACGAGCCACAACTACTGAAGGCCACGCGCCTAGAGCCCGTGCTCCACAACAAGAGAAGCCACTGCAATGAGAAGCCCGCGCACCGCGAAGAAGAGTAGCCCCCGCTTGCCACAACTAGAGAAAGCCCGCATGCAGCCAAAAAGAAAGGGGGAGGGGCGGGTTAAAAGGTCACAGGAGCCAGCTTGAAGGGCACCCATCGGCTAAATCTAGGACATATATGTGTCACAATAAATATTGAATAAAACAGAAATCTATGAGTACCTGCTGATAATTAATAGAGAAATAAATGGAGGAGATGGGAGGGCTCTTTCTCTCAGTAGAATGCCAACTGATAAAGGTGAAGGCAAGGTGAAGATGAAAATCACTGTTTTGCAACCGTCATAGTAATGATTGGAGAAGACTCATCAATAGATTCTAAAGTGTGTGTGTGTGGTGGGGGCAGGGCTTGCAGGGGAGGAACGGGGGAGTTTGATGAGAGAGAGGATATTTACAAGGTCTGCAAATGTCTTTCATCAGAATACTTATTAGTTACAGAGGGAAACCAGTAACTGTACAGTGGAGAGACTGGGCAGCACCCTGGCCAGGTGATCAAATGACTGACTCGTGAGGGTCAGGTGGACATCCTGTGTCTGCAGAAATACCCTGAGAAGGACACGACACACCATTTTGGTATTCTGGCCAAGGATACATAACTTGAATCTCATAGCGAATAAATACTGTAAAAAAAAAATTGAAGAACAGTCTGTAAAATAATTGGCTTGTGTTCTTCAGAAATGTCACTATGATGCAGGACAAAGAAAGGGTGAGGAGCTGGTCCAGACTAGTGGACCTGAGGAGACGGGATAACTACATGAGTACGTGATCCCCTACAAGTGGCTGAAAACGTGACCAGGACAATTTACAAAAGTGGATGAGAGATGCAGAATAGGTGATAGCATAGCTCAATGCTATAGCACATGCCAGCTTACGTAGAGGTTTACGTATTCTGGTTGTGATAGCTGTAACAGGATTACATAGGAGACTTGTTCTTAGGAAGTAGGAACTGAAGTATCAAAGGTTAAAGTGACATGATAAACACAAGTCACCCTCAGGAAAAATATAGACAGAGGATAATAAAACAGCTATGGCAAAATTTTTAAAGGCGATAAGTCTGGGTAAAGAAAGTATAGGAATTATTTTGGCAAATTTCCTGCAAGTCTGATTTATTTTCTTTAAAAAGTGATTTAACTGACAGTGTGGTTGAGCCTGATGATTCGTTGCATTTTACAAATTAGGAACGATGCAGAACCCTGAAATCATCTGGGTAAAGCTACCCAACTCAGGCCTCTAAACGTCACTGCATCTTGGTTCCCTAGGCAGCTCGCACACATAGAACTTTCCGTTTCTTTTGCCTGTTTACCTTCCCGACACACCTCCACACACACCTGCTCGTGCACAGGTCCTGTGTTTTCCTCGGTGACGGGCCGAGTGCAAACTCTCCTTAAGTGCTGCCTTGTCCTTTGCTCAGCCTGGGCGGCTCTGTGGCTGTCATTCTTCCGGGTCATCTTTTTCTGCTGGAAGCCCTCGGGCATTTTTCTTGAGCGTATGGTACAGCAGGAACAGCGCCTCCTCGGAGCAACACGTCAGTGCGGCAGAGGTACTTCTGCAGCCGTTCATCGTCCCAGTTGCCATTGGTAGAGATGTCAGGAGCCCTGTAAAATTTGCTGGTATATTGTGTCTTTTCACGACAAGAACCTTTTTTGTAATCTGATTGTTCAATTTTCCTTCTTCTAAAATATTTTAATAGGAGGAAAATAAGGAGAGAAATTAGGAGAGAAAAGAAAAACAAAATTATAACTGCTTAAATAGGACTAAAATATTATACACTGAAACTGGATAATCAGAACTCTTTCCCCCGCAAAATCTGAAGTGTGTTTATACAGAGGCTATTGTAAAAAGAAGATACGAAAGAGTGCTGCCTGGGTCCTACCATGAGCTGGCTTTAATGCGAGGGGACACTTTAAAGTACAACAGTCCCATCCACGGCGAGTCGAGGGCTGCTTTCCCTCCCATACCCGGTGGATACATATACTGACCACCTGCTATAATCTTCCCAGAAATTTCCTGACTTGAATTGAGACTGAGAAATAACTCATCGACGTCATTTAGGTTAAAGAATTCAATTACCCTGAAAATGTAAACACTAACGACGTGCTTACTACACGCCAGGCGTTGTTGCAAGTGCTGTTCGTGCATTACTTTCCGTGATTATTATTAATCTTCACAACAGCCTGATGAAGTAAACACTATTATTATTCCAGTTTTATCATGCGGCCCAGCGCTGTTGTGTTACCTGCCCAAGCCAGCTCAGAGAGCAGGAGAGTCTCTGGGGAAATTGAGGACCTTTTGGGTTTGGATATGGGCGCTGGTTACCGGATGTGCTGAGTTTGTGAAAAAGTCCAATGGACTGGACACCTATGACAGATGCACTTGCTATATGCAAGTTATGCTTCAGTAACATAATCAGAAAGGATGAGGAGTCACTGCCTCCCTTTCCGTCTCTGCAAAGTGCCAGTGAAACTCAGCCCCGCTCATCAGCCTCCGTCCAGAACCCCGGCAGCACCGCGGGCCCCGCCACCACCTCCCGTCCTCCCCAGCCATCACAACCCACCCTCTTGGGAACAGAGCATCCCGGAAGCGTCCACACGGCCTCCTCGTCCCACGTTAGGGGAACGTCAAGCCATGGGGAGGCTGCTCTTCATTCTGGATCGTTCTGCTGGGGGTCACCCCAGCCTTTCCTGGTCCAGACTAGAGCTGGGGAGTCAGCACAACGGCCCCTTTCGTTCCAGATGGCTCTTCCCCCACTGAGTGCCTGGGACAAGGAGAACGGCGCCACGACAGCCCTGTCGTCAGCCCAGGGTGTTCTTCTCGCCCGCCTCCTGCCCACGTGAACCCTCTCACCCAGGGCTCCCAGGAAACCCGTCCCGGGGGTGGCGGGGCCACCAGCGCTCCCTGCAGCGCCGTCTCTGCCAGAGCGTGTGCAGGGCGGGCTGCCCGTGGCTAGAGTGAGCCCGACGGCTGCCGAGGAGGCAACGCGGGCCTTGCCCTGTCCACACTCCACAGAGATGATGGGTTGTTGTACGCTCTCTTATTGCACATCCTGGGCGGCGGCTTGGGGGAGAGCCTTCTGATGACCTGCAGCTATACTCCCCCAACCTCAGAAGTGCTCTTCCCCTCCTCCCCTCCAGCCCACGGTTGCTGCCCTCCTTTACGATGGGCTTCTTCCCAGCAGGGCTCTCGGTTGCTGGGGTACCTGAACCCTTGGCACATTTGCCCTAGCGGTCCCCTGCATAGACCTGGGGTCTGGGTGAATAGACCTCCAACTCGACTGGACTCCTACTGCATCTTTCATAAAGTGCTTTCACAGGCACATCTCACTGAATCCTCCTGAGGTATTACTCTGCTCATCTTGGAGGACCCCCTGAGGCTCAGAGACTTCAGGTAAGTTTTCCAAATCGTCCATGCAACTAGGACCTAGCAGGGCCAAGTGCAGACCCAGGTCGTTCACTCTAAGCTCACAGCAACGCCCCCCTCCCTGTTTCAGCTGCAGAGTCCCAAGACTGGAACGTGTGCATGGTGTGCTGGGAAAGTCTCTCATTTATTTATAGTTTATACACCACTCACATCCGAAGATAATTGGAATCATCTTACAAAACCCACAAACACATACACGTAAGATGGAGAGAGAAGTGTTGTGTGGGCAGACCGTGTCATGGGGCTTTTCCATCCCCCCTCTCCCCCCGCCAGATTTCTAATCCTGGAGAGCTTTGTAAAAATAAGATGTCCTGAGATTCCCACCCCACACCTACCGAATCAGAATTGGCAAGAGGGGAGCTGGCTCGTTTACAGTGTTTAAATTCTGCAAGGCAAGTAGGTAAAGGACACTCCTAACAGATTGAAGAGAGAGCGAGGTCATACACTTACAGCTGTAAGGCTCAGAGCCTGCAACAGCCATGTGGGATCCAGGCAGCCCTCAGTGGCCCAAAACAGCACTCCAGCTCGTACTTGAGGATGGACGTGGCCTGTTCCAGAAACAATACATCCTTTGGGCTTGACTAACCCGTTATCTTCCCAGAACCAGAGACTGCAATGAACTATAGGTCTTTCCCACCCCTGTGAAATCTGGTGAATTTGTAGGGAACAGTGAGTAGCATTCGATTTTGGAAAACAAAGTCATTGTGTAATCAAAAGGCAAACATCTCCAATTGAAGAATAAATGAAGGGATATTAGATTATGTTTTGAGATGGTTATTACTTTTTAGCTCTGATAATGCCGTAGTTATGTAGACAAATGTTCTAATTCTTAGCAGATGCAGGCTGAAGTACTTAAGGGGTGAAGTGTCATGATGTCTGCACCTTTCTTCCTTTTTTTAAAATAAATTTATTTATGCAACTGACTTTCAAATGACCCAGCAAAGAAGTATTTATAGACAGTTATAAATATATAGAGAGAAAACAAATATGGAAACATGTTCATTGTTGAATCCAAGTGGAGAGCATGATGGGGTTACTATCCTATTCTCTCAACGTTGTTTATTTAAAAATGTTCAAACTGAAAAATCGGGAGAAAAAATGAATAAAGGAAAAATAAGGGAAATCTGAAGAATAATTGCAGTGAAAATAATCACAATTTTTCCTTAAAAAAAAGAAAAAAGAAAAAAACTCAGACGTTGTGGCCAGACAGAAACATCCGTCTGTCAGTCAATCAGTTACTCAACACTTGTTTACCACAGGTCTGTGCTGGGTTCAGAACTTCTCTAAAGAGTGAAAGGGAACCAGAAATGTACACTATGGGGTTCCTGTTCTCGAGCTGCTAAGGATTAAACTCAGCTCCACAGAATTTTTTTGCTTTGGATCTAATTCCTTCGGAGGTTCACAAAAAGCACCTAAATTATCCATACCTCTGTTAGCAAAGATGTTTCATCCCCAGGAAGAATGTCTTTTTAGAAACTTCTTAACCAGGAAGAGAAATAATCCAGGATGTTTCAGAATGTCAGAAAAGAGAGGTTATACTAAGCTAATTCTCGAATCAGACCCCAAGTGAGGCCAAAGGTGCTGGACACGCGCCGTGGTGTGTCTAGATGTCCCAGGAAGGAGGTGAGGGCAGAGCTGGGTCAATGTTAAGGATGAAGGAACAGAAGAAAGGTTTGACTTCCGTAGGGGTGAGGGACGGGGGAGTCCTGGAGAGAAGGGGGCCGGAGGGAGAGACCTAACGAGCCTGCAGGCTGGTGATTCGGCTGGTGGCGGGTACGCGGCCACAGCTGGTCCTGCTCCGAAGACCGGGCAGCGAGCAGGGCAGGTGGCCGTGAGGCAGTGTCTGGGAATCAGCTCACCCCCGGCCCGGTCAGGCCAGCTACAGGATCAGGTGAACAGGCCTAGGGGTCATTTCTGGGGGGTATTTTTGCTTAAAAAGGTACAGGAAGGGAGAACATTTCTCCCCCGTGAAGATAATTCCTGAGCATTTCATTGAGTAATGGGGGGTAAAGGGTTCAAAGTATAAACTCCCACTGAGCTGAGTCACCCATTCTGCAAAGACTTTTTTGACTATGCCCTTTTTGCCAAGCTCTATTCTAGATTACTGGGAACATGGATGAAGAACACAGAGAAAAATCTCTGCCTTCAGAAAAATCTCATACCTTCTAGTGTAGTGTGTACAAGGCAGAGGAAATGGGTTTCAATTCATCACCAGACAGAAAGGGCAGCCCCCCGCCCCAGGTCCCCTCTGCTCCAGACTGGGCTGTGGAGTGGGGAGGTGAAGGTGGGTTCCGGAGATCAGCCCGAGAGGCCTGAAGAGGGCGCTGCTGAAGCTGCAGATGAGAACGGACAGGCTCCAGGCATCCAGGGTGAACCTCCAGGCTCCCACACCGCCTTAGCAGGCCCTGCTGACTCCAGGACGGGTAGAGACAAGCAGAAAGAGCACTGAAGTATCTCTGACATGCAGCTGTAAGCAGGCAGCCCTGCTTAGAATGACTTATGAAGAGGTTTTTTGTTTTGGGGGGTTTTAAAAATAAATTTATTTATTTATTTATTTATTTATTTATTTATTTATTGCTGCATAGGGTCTTCGTTGCTGCACACAGGCTTTCTCTAGTTGCTGCGAGCGGGGGCTACTCTTCGTTGTGGTGCGCAGGCTTCTCTTTGCAGTGGCTTCTCTTTTTGTGGAGCACGGGCTCTAGGCGCATGGGCTTCAGTAGTTGTGGCACACGGGTTCAGTAGTTGTGGCTCGCGGGCTCTAGAGCACAGGCTCAGTAGTTGTGGCGCACGGGCTCCGTTGCTCCGCGGCATGTGGGCTCTTCCGGACCAGGGCTCCAACCCGTGTCCCCTGCACTGGCAGGCGGATTCTTAACCACTGAGCCATCAGGGAAGTCCCGAAGAGGTTTTGTTTTTATTTTTGAACATAGTCGACTTTGAATAAATGAACTTTGTTCCTGAGGAATTTCTAATCAAGGTATCGCTCTATAAAACAGCCTTTACCCTTGAGGAACTTATTGCCTTGTTTGAAAGACAGAACACAGACACGAGGAACAGCTAGGAAGGCAATAAATAAAGTGGCAAAATGCTGGGCGAGGACGATTAAGAGGTCAACAGAAAATTTTAAATGCAATGTAGGTGGTAGAGAGCAAGCCAGGTTTCTATCAAAGCCTCTTTTGGGTTTCCAAACGAGAAAAGGTTTGCTGTCCTTAATCAGCCGCTGCATTGATCTGGCTTTAAATCAGAAGCCGCCCTCGATCGAGGTTATGAGAATTCAGTAAAAGCACAGGTGAGTGTGGACTGGTGTGCCTGGGAAGGGTCGTGAAGGAGAGTTTGAGTTGGGCTTTGAAGGATGAGTATAATTTAGCCCAAAGTGTGAGCATTCTGGGAGGAGGAGTGCAGGATGGGGGACGCCAAAAGAGGGACAGGTGACAGGTAGAGAGGCGGCGGCGACGGAGGTGCGCGGACAGCTGCGCTCCGGGCGGCCCCTGGACGGAGGGCCTCCTTGGAGGAGGCTGGCCCGCAGGCCTGTAGTCTGAACTTGATCCAATGGGCATGGGGGGTGGAGTGACAGACTAAAAGCAGCTCAGGGTTTTCCAAAAGATTAATAGATGACTTCAGGACGTACCGCGGTTACGCGCCTGTCAGGGTCGGCTGCGGTGCGTCTGACCTTGGGTGGGCTCCCAGGCAGGAGTGTCAAGGGCAGGCTGTGGAGAAGCGGGGGCTGGTCCCCACGGGGGAGGGTGTTTCTGCAGGGCAGGAGGACAGTGGTGGGGGGCCTGAGTGAGGAGCTCTGCTTACTTGTTCAACCAGTATTAGGAGGTGCATGCCCGGCGCCGGGCGCTGTCCCGGGAACTTGGGTGACATCAGAGCACCAAGCGGCCCGGGTTCCCTCTGGGGTTTGCGTTCCAGCGCAGCGATGAGATGAGCCATGACACTGACCGGGAGATGACACGGAACGAGCGAGGCACTTAGTGAACACTGCGTTGGAAGGTAGAAGTGGGGTGCACGGAAGGGCAAGCAGGGTGCGGGAGGGCACAGGGGGTGGTCAGGCTGCAGCGTGAAGGGGTGACCCGGCAGGCCTCGCTGCGCCCAGACTGGAGGGAGGTGAGAGAATTAGCCCGCAAGCCCCGGGGACGGCCTTCCAGGCAGGAAGCTGGAAGCTCCCCACGGGAGCTTGTCTGGCCTGCGGGGTGAACAGGGGAGGCCGGTGTTTCTGGAACAGAACGGGAGTGAAGGGAAGGAGGTCAGAGCCGGGTCAAAGGTCGCAGCGAGTTGGGCACGTGGCACCCCACGGGCTGCCATAGAGATTTGGCTTCTGCTCTGCGTGAAACGAAAACCTCGGGGAATTGGGGGGCAGAGGAGACATGATGGGCGCTGGCTGCTGTGTTGAGGTCTGATGGCTGGGCGCACGCAGGGCAGAAAAGCAGGATCTTTCGGGAAGGTACTGAGACGGGGAGGTGGCTTAGACCAGGCTGGGGAGAGCAGAGGAGGTGGAAAGGGTCTGCTTCTGTGTGTTTTGAGGGTAGAAACAACAAGATTTCCTGCAGGTGGAAAGTGGGGTCTGAGAGAGAGAAAGAAGCTAAGGTTGACCCTGAGGACTTGGCCCCGAGCTGCCCTCAGCAGAGCGGGAAGGCGGGAGGTAGGGCCGGTTCTCAGGACACGACCAGGGGCTGCTTGCTGGATGTGTTGAGTGCAGGGCGTTGCAGAGACTCCCCTGAGACGTCACGGAGCCGTGGACGTGAGTGTCTGCAGTTTGGGGGGGAGGCGAGGCCCGAGATGGACGTGTGAGTCCCGGGCACGGAGGGACGGCTGAGGACACCGAGGACGCAGTGAGGCTGGGGACAGGTGGCCGGGGACCGAGCTCTGGGCTCTAACACAGTAAAATACAGCTGAAAGTCTAACATCAAATAAAAAGAGAGCGAAGGAGGAGGGGAAGTGAGGGAGAGGATTGAATGAACTCTTTGGAGCTTTGCAGTAAGGAAGAGCAAGGAAGTGGGGTGATGGGAGAGTTAGGAATCCGGACACTCAGGCTGTGTTTGGTGACAGGCGCTTTGTTAGGGGAGCTGGCGGGAGGCCCTCTCGGTGGGAATGTCAGTCAAGGTCAACCGTGTTGTGCTCAACTGAGGAAGGCATTGTACCGCTGAGGCCACCGGCAGGGTCTGTAGGGTGAGAGAAAATGGAAGCCACGCACAGTAGCTGGCCAGCACCCCACCTGGGCAGGGAGGTAAAGGCTTGAGACGGGGCAGAGGAGCCTGGCAAGGTGATGGCTCCCAGGTACGTTGGAGGGGCAGCGACTCCTTGAAGGGCCAGGGGTCGGCCTCGTGAGGAATGATGTGAGCAAGCCCCAGGCGAGGAAGACGGAGGTCTCTAGTGTTGAGTCCACTGGGGCCGCCGTCCAAGCTACACAGACCAGGGGATTAAACAGCTATTACCTCCCAGTTCTGGAGGCTGGAAGTCCAAGATCCAGGTGTCTGCAGGGCTGGTTTCTCCTGAGGCCTCTCTCCTTGTTGTGTAGATGGCCATCTTGTCCCTGTGTCTTCACACGATCCTCCTGTGATCTTTCCTCTGTGCTTTGCCTGTGTCCTAGTCTCCTCTTCTTGTAAGGATACCAGTCAGATTGCATTAGGGCCACCCCGATGGCCTCATTTTAACATAATTGCCTCTTTAAAGGCCCTGTCTCCAAAGAGAGTCACATCCCGAGGAACCAATTCAATACATGAATTTTGGGGTAACATAATTTAGCCCATAACACATAGAGATCAGATTAGATCCGATTTCCTCCTGAGAAGGCAAAGCTAGAGTCGGAGAAAGCTGCAGTTAAGACGGGGGCAGAGGCCGTCAGCTACATCTTCCCACCAAATTAAAAGTGAGGTCGACAGCAGCATTGGTTACGGGGACAAGACACAGAAATCGCCCAGCATAAGGAGGCTAGGGCCAAGACAGACAACGGGGCCAGGCTGCAAAGGGGCCGGCTCTCAGGGCGGAGATCTCCACAAGCCCGGCCTCCCCCCACCCCTCAGAGCCTCCCGGGTCTGCTTGACGCTCCTCTAAAGTAAAGTACCTGCTCCCTCTACTTCAGGGCTGATGGGCCAGCCGTGGCCCTCCCAGGCCCAGTCCTGCCACCTAGCAGATTTTAGGGGTGATCTCTGAGGCTCAATTCCAGATCCCTAGGAACTGAAAATCCGATTGGCCGGATTGAGTAAAATGCATCCCCCCCTCCCCAAACAGTTAAGCGCATGGAATACAAGTATGGCCGAAGGGTCCATCCTGGGATGCCCTTGGTGAGGGCCGCTGTGGACAGGACTCTAAGGACCCTGCCAGTGAGGGGAGGGGCGGGGGCGGGCGGGGAGAAGGAGTCAGAGCTGGGCACTGGCAGGGAACCCGGAAGATCCCCGGTGCAGAGCTGGTGAGGCATGAGGGCAGCAAAGACGGCTCCGAGTGGTGTGGGGGGGGTGAGGTCCAGAAATGCACAAAAGGAAAGTGAAGTTTCCGCTGGCAAGATGATTTAGGCAGGTGATGACGTGCTATGGAACGTGAGTGCATCAGCCTGAGGCGGAACAGCAGGGAAATGGATGGGGCCTCAGACACTTTCAAGGGGTTGATACGGGTAAGTCGCTCTGGCATATTGCTCCTTTGCTGTGTTTAGAGTATGTCGGGCAACTTCAGGCCGCTTAGTTCTCTCCCCGTGGAACAAAAGGAAAAAAATGCCACAGAGAATGCGTTTATCAAATATTGACAGATCGGCCCTAAAGCAGAAATCGATCCACCGCAGAGTGAAATGAATCTGCCCAAAGAAGGGGAATATTCGGAAATATTCAAACAGTTAAAAATGATGAACTCTGCTGTTGCTGATTGAACTTTAACAAACAAGACGAGTTCTGCTTCCTTTCTCTGCCTCTAACCGTGAGAGGCAGAGAGTCCCCCATGACAAATCTTTTCTCACTGGGCCTCGTCTTACTCCCTGTAGATGACAGTGAGTCATGCTTCCTTGGGGCCTCAGTTTACTCGTCTCTAAAACGGGTATCACGGGCTTCCCTGGTGGCGCAGTGGTTGCGCGTCCGCCTGCCGATGCAGGGGAACCGGGTTCGCGCCCCGGTCTGGGAGGATCCCACATGCCGCGGAGCGGCTGGGCCCGCGAGCCATGGCCGCTGAGCCTGCGCGTCCGGAGCCTGTGCTCCGCAACCGGAGAGGCCGCAGCAGAGGGAGGCCCGCATACCACAAAAAAAAAAATAAACTAAAATAAAATAAAAATAAAACGGATATCACGCTACCTGTCCTGCCTGCCTTGCCAGGCTCCCTGACACCCACCTGGGCTCACCTGAGAGCATGTCGAAGGATCTGGCAAAGAGCAGAGCTCATCTGTCCCTCAGCCCCTATGCCCCTGAGACTGGCTGGATGGCGTTCCCTGGTGGCTTGCGCTACAACCTTTGCTGTCAGAGGTGGTGGCCGGCTGCGGGCGGGAGACCCGCTGCTGTCCCATCAGACGAGCCCCCAAGGGGGCTTCATACGGGGTGTCACTGCCCTGCAGGCTGGGTGGCTGCCTGCCCAGACCTGCAGGGGACTCGTCCTGTCACGCGTATTTCAGCAGCAACTGGAAATGACGCTGACGGGCATGCGTCAGCTGCTGAATGCACAGCGAGACAGTTTTATAAACGATTTGTGACACCCCGCCTCCTGTGCCCCTCCTCCACTCACAAGCTGGTTCACGTAGGTGTGTGCTCAGGGTCTTCTAGTCATTGCTTTGTCGTCTGGACCGTGGCGCCAGAGTCAAAACACCATATTCACAGAAAGGTGGCCCAACTCACTCTCATCGAGGGTTAAAACTTTAAATCTTGTCTCATTTCATAAATAAAATAAATTTTATTACTCTCCCTTTCTATCGACTCAACTTAGTTTTCACTCCTTTTTCCCAGCGCCCCAAGGTGCAATGTGCTAGATCTGCAATCCCAGGAAGAAAGCCACGTGACCTACGCCCTTGTGGATATCACTGGGTTAACCACTCCCAATTCAGCTCAAGCTGCCAGAAAGCCTCCTGGCTCAGGTGGGATGCTCTGGCTGTGAGCCCAGTTAGAAGTGGCTAAGGCTATTGTTCACGGACCTGGGAAGTCTGGAGATGGTGGTTTACTGTACTTTTGTCATTCTCAGCTGCGCAAAAGCGCTCAAACACCCTCCCCGCATTTTGATTTTTGGTCAGGCAGTGAACCCCACCTTTGCAACCCAGAGGCCCCACCTCCTTCCTGCTGGCTGGCATGGGTTCTGCCAGCCAGCTGTGCTCTCCTGCAGACTCGATTGGATGGTGGGTGACCAGCTGTGCTGGTTTCCCTGGCACTGATGGTATGTGAGGCTTTCAGTGCTGGAATCGGCAAAGCCCCCGGCAACCCTGGCTGATCTGATGCCTAACTGAGGCCTCCTGTGTGTGGAGTGGATGGGGGCTGGGCACCCACTTTGCTGGCCTGGGCGAAGGTGGCCTGGGTTGACGGTAGTAGCAGCTCCCTTCACACCAGCCCCTCAGAGGAGTGAGTGCCGGAGTTGTGTCTCGAAATGCACCACAGACCCAGTTTCCCAGCGTTTTCTGGACTTCTGAATATTCTCTAAGATTTCATTTCCTTCGAGAGCTGGAGGGAGATCTGACCAGTCAGAGAGGCTTCAGGTTTAGTTCATCAGAGGCTCAGGGGTGGCACTGGAGACTGTTTCTATTTCTCCAATTAGCTGTCCAGCTTAGGGGGCTCCCCTGTGGTTGTTGGATGGCTCACATGTGCAAGAAGATGGCAGACTTTTCTCATTGGTGTCCAGTGGGAGAAGCGGTGCTCCTGTCCCAGAATCCCAAGCAAGACTCTAGAAATTTACCCTGATTAGACCCACATGGAGCATACTCCCCACCCCAAAACGATGATATGGCCAGGGGAATGGAAGCTGCTGATTGGCTTAAGGAGAGTCAAACATTTCCCAAAGCACACGGATAAGCCCTGCTGCAGACCCAACCATGGGGCTTTCTTTTATTTTTTTATTGAAGTAGAGTTGATTTACAATGTTGTGTTAATTTCTGCTGTACACTACAGTGATTCAGTTATACATATATATGTATTCTTTTTCATATTCTTTTCCATTAAGGTTTATCACAGGATATTGAATCTAGTTCTCTGTGCTATACAGTAGGGCCTTGTTGTTTATCTGTTCTGTATATAATAGTTTGCACCTGCTGACCCCAACCTCCCAGTCCATCCCTCCCCACCCCTCCTCCCCCTCGGCAACCACCAGTCTGTTCTCTATGTCCCCACGGGGCTCTTTCTCCTCCCAGCTCTATCCTGCCTACTCGGTACAGCATGCGCGCATATAGCCCATATGTTACCCTATGGTACCTATTCCTGTACCTATTCATCTCCCCGACAGTACTGCTGGAAGAGGCCAGGGCCCTGCCTTGCACATCTCCAAGTCCCCTTCCTGCAGACCATGGTGCAGCCAACAGGAGAGAGGGGCTGCTGAACACCCAGTCCCTCCAAGTTCCTGATTCCAGTTCTCACAAAACTCTGTTTTGTGAGAACTTGCGCTGTGGAAATACGAACATCTCAACTTTTTGTGTTTTTTTAAGTCCATTGCACAGTGCTGAGGACTCAGGCCTCCAGATTTCCCCGGATGCTCTTCATCCCCCGTGACCACTTCTCTCCTTAGAGGTCCATCACCACGGAGCATCTTTATCCCAGGAAGCAGAGCCCTCACCTGCGTGTTACAGATGGAGTGACGCAGGGTGGGAGACCTGCTTTGTTGTGGAAAGCGGCCTCCAGTGCGATCAGCCGAGCAGGTAGTCTGGGGTGGAAGTGGTGATTCGTTATTTAAGAGGTTCTCCTCCCTGACGTTATTTAAAAGGTTCTCCTCCCCGACGTGTTCTTTCACTGGTGGGGTGGAGATGAGAACTGAGAAGAGGACTTATTTTAAAGACAGCTTTAATCAAAGAGTTCAATAAAAGGGCTGGAAGAGGAAGCCCATCATTTTGAAATGAGCAGGCCAGGTGTTTCAAAGGCAGGTATTACCATATTTCAAGAACAGCATTGTTACAGCAGGTTTGAGAAGGCAAAAGCGGGACAATCAACACTGCCTGTAAACAGAGATCACCCAGGCCTGGTGCCGAAGGGGCTGCATCCAGAGAGCAGCAGCCGGCGTCCTGTGTGTTTATTTCTCAGCTTCACAGGACGCTGACGTGATCGCAGAGAGGCCCAGGCAGCTCCCCCTCACCTGAGGGCTCCCTCGTGACAATCCCTGATAAAGCAACAACGGGAAACAGGCAAGACGAAGATCCACGCCCCAACTTTCCCCAAGAGTGTTCTGCAGATGCTCTGTAATCAGGTAAGTTTGGGAACTGCGGCTCTCCAATTCCCCTGCAGGTGTATTACAGGTATTAGCATAATAACAGCCCTGAGAAGTCCAGCAGCAAAGGAGTCTGTTTAGCAGCTTCTAATTTCAGATTTCTCAAATATATTTGACCAGATGGATTCTTTTTTTCCATCCGTAAAATGCCCTGGGGAACTAGTGTTTCACAGGACTGACAAAATAAAATTCATATTTTATGGCAAGACGAGAAAAATTTCAGCATAGAATTTTAATTTAAGCACTGAATTTTCTCTGCCCGTTTGGGCCTCCTCCTTCCCCTTTCGTGTGTATTAACCAGACCTCCTCAGGAGATATCCTTCCTTCTTACTCCTGCAAGCGTTCACGATGACCCACTCCTCGCTTTATACACACAGAGCTGGATTGTATAAACTGTCAGTATGTCATTCGACGTATTGCTATAACCTTTTGTCTCAAAAACTTATATAACTCTACTTTGACCTCTAGCAGGCAGAATAATCTTCATGGCTTTCTGAAAGACCGTCTCCCGGGTTACGATCCTCAGGTTGGCGCAAATAAAATGGTCCATTTCTTTCTTAGATCTATTGTTGATTAATTTTGTGTCAAAAGGACACGATAGAGAATGATTGCCTTGGCCCATTCCCAGGCCTCGTTTTTGGCTATCAGCTTCAGACTCTTCTCCTACCGGAACTTTCTCAAAGAACTGAAGTTTGACATTGGACTTTCACGCTTTCATGTGTTAACACTCCCAGGCTCTAGGGTGGAGCTCAGGAGCAGGGCAGGATCCCAAAGCAAACACTGGGGCCAGGAGGATGCCTAGACCCCACAAGCTATGAAGGCCTCCCACAAAGATCCTGCGGGTCAGGCTCAGGGTCAGGGGAAGTCTGGCAGCATCTGGGGGAGGGGTCAGAACAAGGCCAGCTGATCAGTGTGGGTTTGAAGGGCGTGGCCCGGGCTCCTTTGGAAATGGGAGTGGCTAGCAGGAACACGGAAGGGTGGAAGGCCTGGCTGGTCGTGGGGACTGACAGCTGATGGTGGGGTGGGTGGGGAAGCCACAGCTCAGTTCCCATAAGGGTCCCAGGAACTCAGGTCACCGCACACAACCTGGACGGCAGACCCTGGCAGACGCTAGATTCACACCCCCAGTAGAGAGGCGGTTTCTCCTAAGACAATCCTTGTCCTGACCACCACTGGTTCAAGGATTAGCAGTGGGAAGCAGATAGGCCACAGGTATCATTTGGAAACCTGGGTGGGATTGGGGCCACCCTGGCGGATCAAATGAACTGACTAACAACAACCAGCAAATTAAGGGTCCGGGGACCCGCCGGGCAGGCAAAGCCATTATGAATTGTTAATACCAAGAAAGAAGTCAGGAAAACAAGGTAAGAAGATCAAGGGCACGTGGCAGCTGTGTACAGCTGTGTGGGTCATACACTGTGCCAGGGCAGCTGGCCAAGGAGGTGGGCAGGGGCTGAGATCTAACCTACATTCCACCTGTGAAGCTTCGGGCCCTCATGTGAGACTATGCACGCTTATAAAAAAGGGGCACACTTGACTAATTCATGCAAAGTCTGGAAGAGCCCCTGATGGGATGCCAGACCTTAGCTTGTGAAGGAAAGAATGGGGACCTGGCTGGGGACGCTCAGACACTTGTCATATAAAATTTGGGCAAACCTTGGGTAATAAACCAAGAATACAGGCAAATCCAAAGCTAGAGCTGGTGAGGACTGCCAGGCAAACTAGGCCCAGAGGAAAGGCCTCGTGTGTGGTCCACACGGGTGAAGCCAACTGGCCTGGCCACCCAGCGCCTCTCTGAAAGCTCCAGCAGCCCAACCCCACCCCTGCAGCGGGTGCTCTTTCCCAAGAGTTAAAGGTGTGTTTCTGACCTCAACGTCTGGCCATGGATGAACCCTTTTCTATTTTTAGTAGAGTAACAAGAGCCAGGAATCCCAGGAAGGCTTTACAGCCAGACCTGAGGATGGGGCTGGGAAGGCAGCCCCTTCCACTAAAGGTGCATCGCCCTTGCTTGGGTGTCTGGTGGCTGAGGCGGCCCTGAGAGAGACTTTCATTAGCACTCAGTGGACATGAACCTTGGGTTTATTGAGCAGTGATCCCCACAGTCAAGCACATCATTTCAAACAGGGTTTGCTCCTGCCACTCAACTTACCTTTCTCCTTGATTGGCATCATTACAAATGTACGGTTTCCAATACGGGTCCTCTAATCTGGTCACCAGTCTGTTTTTATCTTCCCTAATTAGCTCTGCTTTGCACGCCTTGCCTCCACCAGCTGCTCTTTAAACCTTACATCTTTTACCATTTTTACTGGATTACTGTAACTCCCACATCACAGAGAAAATAAATGTCACCAGAAACGAGCATCTTGGAACTTTCTGCCCAGTATTGCTGTGATATTGTGATATAATAAGAAATGTGTATTTTGGTCCTTGTCCCTGGCTCCTGGCCAGAGCTCCTAAAACCCTGGTAATTTCCTAAGTGACAAGAGCACTCCTAAGTGATAACATGCTCTTGCATCTTTGGTTATAATATTTGGAGTGGAGTGATAAAGGTGAAAGGAGCCCCTTTCAACCATACCTGAGTTTATGTTAATGAGGTGACTTTTGCCTTGTCTCTGAGGATGGGGGACTATTTGCAACCACCATATGATTAGAAGGTTGGAACTTTCAGCCCCACCTCTCACTTCTAGGAAGGGAAGAGGGGCTGGAGGTTGAGTTGATGGATCACTGATAGTCAGTGATTTAATCAATTGTGTTATGTCATGAAGCTTCCATAAAAACCCTAACCAAAGGGGTTCAGGGAGCTTCCAGGTTCCTGACCACACTGAGGTGTCGGGAGAGTGGTACACCTGGAGATGGTGTGGAAGCTCTGTGTACCTTGACCCCAAGACTTGCCCTATGCATCTCATCCATTGGCTGTTCCCCAGTTGTATCCTTTATAATATATAAAATACATAAGTAAGTGTTTCCCTGAGTTCTGTGAGCTTTTCTAGCAAATTATTGAACCCAAGGAGAGAATTGTGGGAACCCTGATTTACAGTTGCTTGGCCAGAAGTGCAGGTCACAACCTGGGACTTGCAATTGGTGTCTAAAGTGGGGACAGCTTTGTGGGGCTGATCCCTTAACCTGGGGGGGGTCTGTGCTAATTCCGGGTAGTTAGTGTAAGAATTGTCTAATGTACAGTGTCAGAAGTACTGTGAGGGTAGAGCAAAACTGTTGTTTTTTTTTCTTTTACTTGCAGACTTTAGCTCTAATGGTATTTATCCTTTGTTCATTCTCTCTTGCCCACAGAAGGAAACATGTTTTCAAACAGAAAGAAAAAGTTTCCCTTGCTTCTGTCTAAATTTTAAGCTACTGTTTCTCCCCACGCCAACACAAAATTTCTTAAATGAATACCATGGACTTCTGCTTTCTCCCATGATAGAATACAGGGACTGGATTTACTCTCATGCTTTAAGAAAAGTGTCATAGAAATTTGTACAAAATTATTTTTTAAAGGGCTTCCCTGGTGGCGCAGTGGTTGAGAGGCCGCCTGCCGATGCAGGGGACGCAGGTTCATGCCCCGGTCCGGGAAGATCCCACATGCTGTGGAGCGGCTGGGCCCGTGAGCCATGGCCGCTGAGCCTGCGCGTCCGGAGCCTGGGCTCCGCAACGGGAGGGGCCACAGCAGTGAGAGGCCCGCGTACCACAAAAAAAAAAAAAAAAAAAAATTATTTTTAAAATGTTTTTTAGAAATCAGACAGCAGGCAATACATGATTGATATTGCTGAGAGAATGGAATCAAACAAGATTAGCCCTACAATTGCTCCAGCTTAGTGCCTGCAGACAATTTCCAGGTGGTATTGCAGGGAAGGGGTCCCAAACAATCTGACCATCATGCTGAGTTCAGGATAAAGAGATCAGAATTGGGGGAGGTGGGAGGCAAGATGACTATAATTTGTAGGACAGAATGCTGAAGGAAAAAAAAAAGAGCTTACCAGAGAAAGAGTTCTGGATATCTGTAGAAGGAACCACTCCAGTGTCTAGATGAATGCTGATCTGCCTCTGTGTGAAAGGAAGTTACCTGAATCTGGGAAAAGAATCCTCCAAACAAAAAGCTAAACATTCTTAGAGTTCACATGTGGACAAGAATAACTTGTGTTTTCAACAGTGAGACTGGACAGACTTTGTAACATGCAGAATATCAGGTATAATCCTCAGGAAGATACACCTTAGTACTTGGGATAACTTAGACCTAGACTAAAGGCTGCTTGAGACCTGCCCTAAGAAAACTTAACAGCAAGGCATGAAAGGAACAAAGATATTCCATGGAACTTAACAGCTTTCTATAACAAAGTCCTACACTTTTTAAAGGAACAACAAAAAAAACTAGCACTCTCAAAATGTAAAAATCACAATGTCCACTATCTAACCAAAAATTATTAAGCATGCAAAAATCAGGAAAATGTGAACTATTATTAGGAGAAAAAATAATCAGTAGAAACACACCTGGAAATGACACATATGATAGAAATAGCAGACAAGGTTATTAAGAATTATAAATATGCTTCATTGTTCAAGAAAGTACAGGAAAAGACAAATATGATGAGGCAAGAAATGGAAGATATAAAAATATCTGAATGGAACGTCTAAAGATGGAGAATACAATATCCAAAATTTAAAAACACACTAGAATTAACAGTAGATTAGATATATAAGGAAGAAATATTAGTGAATGTAAAGACATAGCAATGGAAACTCTTCAAGATCGAGTACAGAGAGAAAAAAAGATTGGATAAAAACCCCAGAGTATCAGTGATGTGTGAGAAAATATCTAGCAGTCTGATAAACATGTAAGTAGGGTCCCAGAAATTGTGGAAAGGAGAGAGACAAGAAGAAAAGAAATAATGGCCAAAATTTTCCAAACTTGATGAAATCTGTAAACCAGAGATTCAAGAATCTCAGCAAAACCCAAACAGAAGAAACAAAGAAAACTACGTGAAGGAAATCATAATCAAATTGCTGAAACCCAGAAATAGAGGGAAATTTTTTCAAGCAGCCAAAAGAAAAAGACAGAGAGAAAGAAAAATAAGAATGTCAGAAGAATTCTTGTCAGAAACTATGTCGGCCAGATGACACTGAAATGATGTATTTTTAAAAAATTTTTTTCTTTTTAAAAAATTAATTAATTTATTTTTTGGCTGCTTTGGGTCTTCGTTGCTGTGCGTGGGTGTTCTCTAGTTGTGGCAAGTAGGGGCTACTCTTTGTTGCGGTGCGAAGGCGTCTCATTGCAGTGGCTTCTCCTGTTGCAGAGCACGGGCCCTAGAGCATGTGGGCTTCAGTAGTTGTGGTGCGTGGGCTCAGTAGTTGTGGCTTGGGGGCTCCAGAGTGCAGGATCAGTGCTTGTGGCTCATAGGCTCCAGAGCGCAAGCTTGGTAGTTGTGGTGCATGGATTTAGTTGCTCCGTGACATGTGGGATCTTCCCAGACCAGGGCTCGAACCCATGTCCCCTGCATTGGCAGGTGGATCCTTAACCACTGTGCCACCATGGAAGCCCCTGGAATGATGTATTTAAAGCACTGAAAAAAGAAAACTGTCAATCTAGAATTTCATACCCAAGAAAAATAGCTTTCAGAAGTGAAATAGAAATAAAAACTTTTTCAGATAAACAAAATCAGAGCTATTTATCACTGTCAAACCTGCACCGTAAGAAATATTACAGGAAGTTAATTCTTCAGGGAGAAAATGGTACCAGATGGAAATTTGACTCAATACAAAGGAATGAAGAATGCAGAAACATTTAGAAATTAAACCACATACTTCTAAATAGCCCATGGGTCAATGAAGAAATCACAAGGGAAATTAGAAGATATCTGAGAAAAAAAAAGGGGAAATATAACACATCAAAATTTGTTGGTTTCAGTTAAAACAGTGCTTAGAGGAAAATTTATAGCATCATATGCTTATATGACATAGATAGCTCCAAAAAATCAATGAACTAGGCTTCCTTCCAACATACTATAAAAAGAGGGGCAAATGAAGGCCAAGGTAATCAGACAAAAGGAAATAAATAGTAACAAAATGAAATGAATAAAATGGAAAATATAACAATAGAGAATAATCAATGAGACCAAATGCTAATTCTGTGAGAAGATCTATAAAATTTATAACCCCCTCAGCCTGACTGATAAATAGACATTAAAAGGATAAGAAAAGACAGAAAAAATTAAAAGAGAAAAGATACAAATTACTAATATTAGGAATGAGAGAGGGCAGTATTCCAGATTCTACAAACATGAAGAGGATATGAAGGAATAGTGTAAACAATTTACATCAATAAATTCAGCAAATTAAATAAAATGGGCAAAGTCCTTGAAAAACACAAACCTAACTTAAGAGGAAATAAGTTATTGATAGCCCTATATCTATTAATGAAATTAAATTTATAGTTTAAAACTTCCTAAGAATAAAAAGAGTAAATTTACAGTGAAGAAACCTGAAAAACACTATCTGAGCTAGGTGATCAAAGTTAGTATCAATAGTGATAAGTTATGTTAATAGCATGTGCCCTTAGTATAATGTGATGAGAATGGTATTTTACCTCTGTGGTCTTCCTCCCCAAAACTCATCACCCCAGTCTAATCATGAAAAAACATCAAACAAGTCCCAATTTAGGGACATTCTATAAAATAGCTTGACCAGTACTCCTCAAAACCTTCAAGATCATCAAAAAGAAGGAAAGTCTTAGAAACTGTCATAGCCAACAAGATCATAAAGTGACATGATGACTAGCAGTACTGTGGTGCCCTAGACGAGATCCTGGAACAAAAAAAAGGACATTAGGTTAAAAAATTTAAATATGAATAAATTATGAACCTTAGTTAATAAGAGTGTATCAATATCAGCTAATAGTTATGATAAATGCACCATATTAATGCAAAATGTTAATGGTAAGATATATTTGATGTGGAGTATATGGAAACTCTCTGTATTATCTTCATAGCTTTTCTGTAAATCTAAAACCATTCTAAAATAAAAAGTGTATTTTTTAAAAAAACACTTATGAAGAAAACTCCAGACCCAGAAGGCTTCACTGGTGAATTCTGACAAACATTTAGAAAAGGAATAATACCAATTCTATACAAACTCTTCAAGAAAACAAAAGAGGGAACATTTTCCAACTCATTCTGTGAGGCCAGTGTTGTCCTGATAACAAAACCATACAAAGACATTACAAGAAAAGAAAATTGCAGGCCAATATCCTTCAGGAACATAGGAATATTTCTTTTATTTATTTATTTATTTATTTCTGCTGGGTCTTAGTTGCAGCAAGCAGGCTCCTTAGTTGTGGTTTGCCGGCTCCTTAGTTGCAGCACATAGGCTCCTTAGTTGTGGCTCCAGCGCTCCTTAGTTGCGGCTCACCAGTTCCTTGGTTGTGGCACATGGGCTCCTTAGTTGTGCCATGCATGTGGGATCTAGTTCCCTGACCAGGTTTCAAACCCAGGCCCTCTGCATTGGGAGCACAGTCTTATCCACTGCACCACCAGGGAAGTCCCGAAAATTTCTTAACAAGTGTTTAGCCAATAAAATCTAGTAATATGGTCCAGAATACATCATTACCAAGTGGGGTTTATGCTAGGAATGTAAAGTTTGGTTAAC
This sequence comes from Physeter macrocephalus, assembly GCF_002837175.3. Taxonomy (NCBI): domain Eukaryota; kingdom Metazoa; phylum Chordata; class Mammalia; order Artiodactyla; family Physeteridae; genus Physeter; species Physeter macrocephalus. Next base: position 1,691,090 of record NC_041233.1, on the reverse strand, counting down.
ATGTAAAAATCAATGGAATTCACCATGTTAAAAGATTTGAAAAGAAAAATCATTTGATCATCTCAATAGATGCTGAAAAAGCATTTGACAAAATTTAGTACCCATTTATGATTTTGAAAAATTCAGAAATAAATGGAATGGAATAGAAAGCAGGAAAGCAGGAATGGAAGAGAATTTCCTCAACCTGATACCTCTAACAATTATACTTAGTGATGAAAAACCAGATGCTTCACCCCTAAGATTTAGAGCAAGACAGGAATATCTGCTCCTGCTTTTTCCATTTCACTTCATACTGGAAGTGCTCATTGCTTCAGTAAGTCCGGAAAAAGAAGTCAAATGCATAGACATCAAAAGCAAAAAATAAAACTGATTACATTCACAGATGATGTGACATGATTGTACATGTATAAAATATTAATGAATTTACAAAAATGGTAGTTAAACTATTAGGTGAGTTCAGCAATATTGATAGAAAAAAATCAATTGTATTTATATATACTAGCAATGAACAATTATATTTAAAATATAATGCCATTTATAATGACATCAAAAACATTCAGTGATATATTTCAGAAAATATGTGCAAGATCTGTACACTGAAGACTACAAAATAGTGTTGAGAAAAATTAGAGAAGACTTAAATCAATGGAGAGATATATCATGTTCATGAGTTGGAAGTCTTGATATTTTTCAATGTCACTTTTCCCAAAATGGATTTATAGATTTAGAGATTCCTAATCAAAATCACAGCTGGCTCATTGGGTAAACATTGGCAGGTCGTATCTAAAATTTATGTGTAAATGCAAATGACCTAAAATAGCCAAAACAATTTTGAAAAATAAGAACCGAGTCGGAATACCCATGCTACCTGATTTTAAGATTTACTGTAAAGATACAGTATTTAAGAAAGTGTGGTATTTGTGTTTAGATAAACATATAGATCAAAGAGACAGGATGGCAGCAAGAATGGCAGAGTAAGAACCTCTGAAACTCTTCTCTTCCATAAGGACAATGAGACCACTGGGAATATTTGTCAGATTCAATTTTTTCTTTTCCCTGGAAATTAACCAAAGACTTGCAGCAAATCGGGGAGTCTTTATTAAGAAACATAGCTGAATTTCTGTAAGAACACAGTCTTTGTGATGTATTAACTTACCCAATTTGCACGCCCATTTCCCCAACTCTTCAGTAGCTTTGAAAACACACAGCCCACAATCACAGTGAAAACCAGCAGCCTGACAGCTACTAGAGGGGGCACAATGGGGTTGGAACTCTTTTGAAGCGTCATTCCCAGAGATTATCATTACTCGACCCATTTGGTGGCTCCCTAAAAGAGACCACTCTCAAACTTTTTCTTCATTTGACCTGACTAGGAGCTTGCCCAGTGCAAAAAGCCTTTTCCCCAGGGATGTTTGTTGGAGACAGTCAGAAGCAATTGTTTAACATTGCAGCTGTCTGAAGGAGTTATTTAGCATTTGGGGTAAAGAATGTGTTCCCCAAAAGTTTTAAGTAAAAGCTGAGCAGTGAGATGGCCATGGGAGGCTTTGAAAAGCTCTGACATATGCCCACGTGGGGCTGTATGCATGCTCAGAGCTATCTGCATCCTCAGGAAAAACCTGAGAAGGCTCTCTGCTCTCACCTCTGGCTGACCTTGAGGCTGTGTGCAAGCAGCAAGTGAAGGCCAAAGCAGAAATGTAGACTGTCTGGCTGAGTGTTGAATGTTTTCCCCAACATACACACAGAACTCCACAGCAAAGACTGGGAGACATTGGTTCTAGGCATTTAAGGAAATTTCTGATGAGCTGACCTCTAAGCTGACCAAGCAGAGACTTCAGAGTGCACACATGATCAAAAAATACAGACTCAACAGAATGAGTTCAGAAAAGTCACTAAACAAACCATCAACCATAAACCCTAGAGAGAGAGAGATTCTGACTTCCAGAATTGCCACATTATACCACTTCAACAAAAAGCTTTGAGAGATGCAAAGAAAAAAGAAAGTATGGCCCATGCACAGGAAAGAAAAACGAGTCAACAGAAAACTGTCTCTAATGGAGTCCAGACTTTGGACTTAGTAGACAAGACTTTAAGTCAGATATTTTGAATATGTTCAAAGAACTAAAGGAAATTGCATATAAAGAACTAAAGGAAAGTATGAGAACAGTGTTTCAACAGAGAATAGTAATAAAGAGATGCAATTATGTATGTATATATCTAGTGTAATTATATATGTATATATACACAAATAGAACTTCTAGAATCAAAGAGTATAACACTTGAAATGAAGGGCTAGATGGAGTCAACAGCAAATCTGAGCAGGAAAAGAATCAGCAAACTTGAAAATATGTTCATTGAGATCATTCAGTCTGAGGAAGAGAGTGAAAAATGAGCAAAGAAAAATGAACAGCGCCACAGAGTTCTGTGGGATACTATCAAACATACTAACATATGCATAATGGGAGTTCTGAAAGAGAGGAGAGAGAAAGCAATAGGCAGCAAGAATATTTGAAGAAATAGTGGCTGAGAACTTCCCAAATTTTATGCAAAACATTAATCTACACACTCAATGAGCTCAACAAACTTCACGTAGGATAAATTAAAGAGATCAACACCTAGGCACCTCATAATCAAAGTCAAAGACAAAGAGTGAACCACAAAAGCAGCAAAAAAATAAGCAACTCATCAGTATGGAACCATGTGAAGATCAACAGTGTACTTCTTACTATGGTGGCCAGAAGGTGGTGGGATGGCATAGTCAAAGTCCTGAAAGAAAAAGATTGTTAATCAAAAATTCTATATGGGGCTTCCCTGGTGGCGCAGTGGTTAGGAATTCGCCTGCCAATGCAGGGGACACGGGTTCGAGCTCTGGTCCGGGAAGATCCCACATGCCGTGGAACAACTAAGCCCGTGCGCCACAACTACTGAAGCCCGCGAGCCACAACTATTGAAGCCAGTGTGCCACAACTACTGAGCCTGTGTGCCTAGAGCCTGTGCTCCACAACAAGAGAAGTCACTGCAATGAGAAGCCTGCGCACCACAACGAACAGCAGCCCCTGCTCACCACAACTAGAGAAAGCCCGCGTGCAGCAACGAAGACCCAACGCAGCCAAAAATAAAAAGTAAAAAAAAAAAAAAAAAAAAATTCTATATGTAGCAAAGTAATCCTTCAAAAATGAAGGAAAAATTAAGACATTCTCATATAGCAAAACCTGAGGGTATTTGTTTCTAGCCAACCCACCCTACAACTACTGAAGGGAGCATTTCAGGCTGAAATAAAAGGGATTCAAATCAACATGAAGAAAAAAAGAGCTCCAGTAAGGTAACTATGAAGGTAAATATAAAAGACTATATAAGTGTACTTTTATTTTTCTGGCTCTAATTCTCTTTTTTCTCTTGACTGATTTAAAATACAACTGTAGAAATCAATGATTAGATCAAAGAGAAAAAAATAGAGACCAGGAAGGCAACCATATGTATATGTTGAATTGATTTTGGGTAAAGATATAAATTCCATGGGGAATGGATTGTCTGTTTAACAAATACTAGAATATCATATAAAAATGAATCTAGGACCATATTGATAGTTAATTCAAATAGGATAATAAACCAAAACTTAAGATGTAAAATTATAGAGGAAACTCCTAGAAGGGAAAAATAGGAAAAATCATGAACCATAGAAGAATAAATTGATATACTGAGCATCATCAACATTAAAGATTTTGCTATTTTAAAAAAGCTGATAAGAAAATGAAAAGGCAAGCCACGGCCTGGGAAAGAATATTTGTAAGCATATATCTGATAAAGAATTTGAATTTAGAATATACAAAGAACTTTTACAACTCAATAATAAGAAGACAAAGAACCCAATTAAAAAGTGGGTGCAGGGCTTCCCTGGTGGTGCAGTGGTTGAGAGTCCACCTGCTGATGCAGGGGACACGGGTTCGTGCCCCGATCCGGGAAGATCCCACATGCCGTGGAGCAACTAAGCCCGTGCACCACAACTACTGAGCCTGTGCTCTAGAGCCCGTGAGCCACAACTACTAAGCCCATGCACCACAACCACTGAAGCCTGTGTGCTCTAGGGCCTACATGCCGTAACTACTGAGCCCATGTGCTGCAACTGTTGAAGCCCACATGCCTAGAGCCCATGCTCTGCAACAAGAGAAGCCACCGCAAAGAGAAGCCCGCACGCCACAACAAGGAGTAGCCCCTGCTCTCTGCAAGTAGAGAAAACCCTCACATAGAAATGAAGACCCAATGTAGCCCCCCCCCAAAAATTACTCTTTTATACCACATGGTACTAAAATACATTTCTCTGGCCATGGTGACTGAGTTCTTCTAGTCATTAAAGAGGTTATTTCAAAGAAGGAAAATGGGTTTCAATTTCCATGTCCACATCGGTTAGTAATAGCCAGAATTCTGAGGCAATGTTCAGGTTCAGAGGGGAAAATAAGCCTTGAGGTCTCTAAAAGACCTCCTAAAAAGCCCAGTAGAAATCAGAGATTAGATCAGAGAGTAATCAGAGATAAGATCTGGCTAGAAACATACAACCTACCAAGATTGAATCATGAAGAAATAGAAAATCTGAACAGACTAACTGGTAAAGAGATTCAATCAGTAATCAAAAACTTCCCAACAAACAAAAGTCCAGGATGAGATGGCTTCACTGGTGAATTCTACCAAACATTTAAAAAAGAAGAATTAATACCAATCCTTCTCAAACTCTTCCAAAAAATAGAAGAGGACGGAACACTTCCAAACTCAATTTATGAGGCCAGCATTACCCTGATACCAAAACCAAACAAGGACACCACAAAAAAAGAAAATTTATAGGCCAATATCCCTGATGAACATAGATGCAAAAATTCTCAACAAAATATTAGCAAACTGAATTCAACAATACATTAAGAGGATCATATACCATGATCAAGTGGGGTTTATTCCAGGGATGCAAGGGTGGTTCAATACCTGCAAATCAATCAATGTGATACACCACATTAACAAGATGAAGGATAAAAATCATACGATCATCTCGATAGATGCAGAAAAAACATTTAACAAAATTCAACATCCATTCATTATAAAATCTCTCAACAAAACAGTGTGGTTTTGGTGTAAAACAGACACATAGATGAATGGGTCAGAATAGAGAGCCCAGAAGTAAGCCCACACATATATGGTCAATTAATTTATAACAAAGGAGCCACAAATATACTGGGAGAAGGGATAGTCTCTTCCAGAAAAGGTGTTGGGAAAACTGGACAGCTACATGCAAAAGAATGAAACTGGATCACTATCTTACACCATATACAAAAACAACTCAAAATGGATTAAAAACTTGAACATAAAGACCTAAAACCGTAACACTCCTAGAAGAAAACATAGGGGTAAGTTCCTTGACATTGGTCTTGGCAATGATTTTTTTTTTAGTTTGACACCAAAAGCAAAGGTAACAAAAGTAAAAATAAACAAGTGGGACTGCCTCAAACTAAAATGCTTCCACATAGCAAAGGAAACCATCAAGGAAATTAAAAGGCAACCTACTGAATGGGAGAAAATATTTGTAAATCATGTATCCGATAAGGGGTTAATATCTAAAAAATTGAAGAACTCATACAACTGAATAGCAATAAAACAATCTGACAAAAAAAAATAAGCAGAGGAACTGAATAGACATTTTTCCAAAGAAGACATACAAATGACCAATAGGTACATGAAGAGATTCTCAGCATCATTAAACATCAGGGAAATACAAATCAAAACCACAATGATATGTCACCTCAAACCTGTCTGAATGGCTATTGTCAAAAAGACAAGAGATAACAAGTGTTGGAGAGGATGTGGAGAAAAGGGAACCCTTGTGCAACGTTGGTGGGAATGTAAATTGGTTGCAGCCACTATGAAAAACAGTATGGAGGTTCCTCAAAAAACTAAACATAGAACTACCATATGATCCAGCAATTCCACATCTGGGTATTTAAATGAAGGAAATGAAATCATTATCTCAAAAAGACATCTGCACCTCTATATTCTTTGCAGCATTATTTACAATAGCCAAGACATGGAAACAACCTAAGTGTCTATCAATGGGAGAATGGATAAAGAAGATGTGGCATATATATATATATACAATGGAATATTATTCAGCCATAAAAAGAAGGAAATCTTGTCATCTGCAACAACATGGATGGATCTGAAGGGCATTATGTTAAGTGAAATAAGTCAGACAGAGAAAGACAAATACTATATGATCTCATTTACATATGGAACCTTAAAAAATCAAACTCATAGCTACAGAGAACATATTGATGCTTGCCAGAATGGGTGTTTGGGGCAGGGAATAGGTGACAGTGATCAAAAAGTACAAACTTTCGGGCTTCCCTGGTGGCACAGTGGTTGGGAGTCCGCCTGCCGATGCGAGGGACACGGGTTCGTGCTCCGGTCCGGGAAGATCCCACGTGCCGCGGAGCGTCTGGGCCCGTGAGCCATGGCCGCTGAGCCTGCGTGTCCGGAGCCTGTGCTCCGCAACGGGAGA
>NC_041233.1:1613293-1682704 GCF_002837175.3 Physeter macrocephalus | reverse complement strand
GAGCCTGCGTGTCCGGAGCCTGTGCTCCGCAACGGGAGAGGCCACAGCAGTGAGAGGCCCGCGTAACACAAAAAAAAAAAAAAAAAAAAAGTACAAACTTTCAGTTATAAGAGAAATAAGTTCTGAGGATGTAATATACAGCATGATGACTATAGTTAACAATACCATATTGTATATTTGAAAGTTGCTAAGAGATCTTAAAAGTTCTCATCACAAGAAAAAAGAATTTGTAACTTGGTTATAGATGTTAACTAAACTTACTGTGGTAATCATTTCATGTCACATAAATATGTCAAAACATTACACTGTACCCCTTGGACTAATACAATGTTTTATGTCAGTTATATCTCAATAAAACTGGGGAAAAAAGATCTGGCTGATGAAAGACTTAAGCAACATGAAATCTTCCCTGGGGGTTGTTTGAGGGTTTCCTGACTTACTGGCAACTCCTTGCAATATAAACGCATGGGCTATCTAGCACAGGGTGGCAGCTGTTGGAGGGTGCCCTGCACACGGGGAAATTGTAAGGATGCAACACTTGTGCTTGTACCAGGATGGTCACCATCATAGCAGGGGAACTGAGATGCAGAATAGGGTGTTAGCAAACAGAAAATACCAGAGCAAGAAAGAAGATAATTCATTTTGTGCAGGGCTTACTCCTAAGGTAAAACATGGGGCACAGCTTAAACTGACAGCAGTCATGGTGGGGCTCAGCCTTGAGGTGACCTTAGGAGGACTGGGTTCTGCTTCTTCCATGGGTCAATATGTCACAGTGAGATTTCCTTAAATCAATGTGGTGTGAGGTTGACTGAGAGAGAACCAAGCTGTTGAGTGGCCAGGTGAGGAAAAAAGATCACCCCCCATTCTGGGCACAGGCTTGTGAACCCTGAGACCCAGGTTTCCAGACCCATTGCTCGGGAGTGCCTGGGGGTTCCCAGTCCACTGCTAACAGGGGAATCAGTCCTCCTGGGACACCCAGAACACGGAAGAACCAGGCTTTCTTCCCTGCTCCCCATCCCCATCTGGGGGCCTTTGAGACTCCAGGAAGCAGACAGTCAAGTAGAAAGTCGTGAATAAACATGGAATCTCCTAGAGCAGTAGGCTTTCTCCAGAGGCAGAGACGTGCACACTGAGACTTGCAAACGAAGGTCTAGGAAGACACCAGGGAAACGCAAGCCAGGAAGCCCAGCCCTTCTTTAAATTGCTTTTGGAAGAGAAGAAACATGATGACACCCCCTCACCTCCACAGGCTTCATAAAATGAGAGCATTGAAGGAAAAATGTTAAACTGAATTAGGGCCTAGTTTTTTCTTTTTTTTTTTTGAGTATAATTGCTTTACAATGTTGTGTTAGTTTCTGCTGTACAACAAAGTGAGTCAGCTGTATGTATACATATATCCCCTCCCTCTTTAGCTTTCCTCCCACCCTCCCCCGCATCCCACCCCTCTAGGTGGACACAGAGCACCCAGCTGAGCTCCCTGTGCTCTACAGCAGCTTCCCACTAGCTGGCTACTTTGCACAAGGTAGTGTATATATGTCAGTGCTACTCTCTCAATTCACCCCTTCTTCCCCCTCTGTGTACACACGTCCGTTCTCTAGGTCTGTGTCTCTTTTCCTGCCCTGCAAATAGGTTCATCAGTACAATTTTTCTAGTGAATTAGGGCCTGGTTCTTAATCTTTCTAGGGTGCAGGCTGGGTACCACTGAGAAGGGGTGTACGCCGATCTGGACTGATGTGCAAAACTCGGGGGGATCCAACCCCAACTCCCACCAAGGCCAGAGGCTTACTGATAATACCCTTAGGTGTTGCCACTCCTAGGGACTTGGCATTTTACTGTCCCAAACCATCAAACCCAAGTCTTGTCTGACAGGAGGCGCTCTCCCTCGGGCTTCCAGACTCTCGGGGTTCACCAGGCTTCCCCAGCTGCTGAGGCACTCCCTGTGGCCCAGGATGATTCTAGATAAAAATGACTGGAAGTTCCCTTTTTTTTTTTTTTTTTTTTTTGCGGTACGCGGGCCTCTCACCGTCGTGGCCTCTCCCGTTGCGGAGCACAGGCTCCGGACGCGCAGGCTCAGCGGCCGTGGCTCACGGGCCCAGCCGCTCTGCGGCATGTGGGATCCTCCCGGACCGGGGCACGAACCCGCGTCCCTGCATCGGCAGGCGGACTCCCAACCACTGTGCCACCGGGGAAGCCCGGGAGTTCCCTTTTTTGAGTGGCTCAACTAAAGCCAATGTAAGTGGATACCATTTTTGTGTCCTTTTCCTCCTCCTCTCCTCCACTCGGCTCTCAAGTCTACACCTCATCAGCCAGTCAATTTATTACTGCTTTCCATCTGACTAGTGCAAAACTTCATCTAATTTAAAACTTAATCAGGTGAAGCAATGAACACAATATGGAAATCCAGGATTTCCAGCTTCTGCATCATGTATTACAAATAAGAAAATATATATTTACCGGAATAATTAGTAGTTTCAAAGTTTTACCGGAATAATTAGTAGTGTCAAAGTGTCCAATAATTATCCCCTGCCGGGAACAACCCTTTGGAGCAGGCGGAATAATCCGGGGGAAGGTCACGAATGTGCTGGATTACCTCGCTGCTGCGGTGTCCACTCGCTGACCGGAACCCCTGGCCCAGGCAGACAGGAGAGCCGGTGAGACCCTGGCAAGGATGTTGAGAATAAGCTAGGGTGCCCATCTTGGGTCCTAACAGGCTTAATCTGACAGTCCTGGTCCAGTGGAAAGGGTGGTGAATTTTGCCCCTGGAAGGTCTGTCTCATAATCTATGACTCCCTACGGGATACTCAGTTTGCTTATCTAGCCAGTGGGGACCCCGTCGCTACCCATCATGTGGTTACAGGCACCACCTGGGTCACAAGCCCAAGCCGGTCATAAGCAATAAAGCGCTCCATAGATGTTAGTTATTCTTTATCAAAGGAGACTGGTTATACAGTAAACAGTCATAGAAAGCAGTTGTATAAACTAATCGACAATGTGTCAGGGGCACCTCGCACCGGCAGAGCTCAGGGAACACAGGACACCCAAGGGCATACTCCGTGGTGCGCACGGCCCTGTTGGAAAGGGGTCACAGGATAAATTTGGGCAGTGGGTGTCGGATGAGTTCTGAGAACGAGGTAACGTCTGGGCAGGGTGACGAGTTTAAACCTATAAGGATGAGGAAGCAGCTCTTCAGGATTCACTCACTCATTTAAAAAATTATTTGCCCAACAAATGTCCATTGTGTGTTTGATCTGGGTCATGCAGCAGAGCAACCGCTGCGAGGCAAGAATGTGCAGCGCATGCTGGGAGCCTCTGAATAGAGCTGTGAAGGCACCAGAAGGAAGAGAGAGAGAGAGAGAGAGAGAGAGAGAGAGGAGCTGGCATGTTGCGGTGGATCAAGGAGCTGGCCTGCGTGCGCGCAACTTTGATTCAGAGGCGCAGAGCCACTGCCCTTGAAGCCAGACTCAAGGAGAATGAATAAGTCCCTCCTCGGTTTCGGTGGACGCTCACCTTGCTGACAGGTCTGATTCGGAAGTGGATGAGGGGATAAGGAGGTGGATGGGCAGCAGAGCTCCCGGAGCAGAGGCGCTTCTGAGGGTTCTCAGATGGAGTCCAGGGGAGGTTCCGAGCTGCCCCAGGTGCAGGCAGCCGGATCTCACACATGCGCGCGCGCACGTGCGCACGCACACAGCTGGCTCAAGCCTGGGGCCTGATTCTATGACCCTTGACCTAGTGGAAGTCCTGGTCCCAGCTCCCCGAAGCCTCTGACTATTTGAAGCTTCTTAGGATGAAGAGGATTCCAGGGAACAAAACACACCTTTCGGGGGGTGTGGGAGGGTATTTGCTGTGAAGGCAAAACCGTGGCCCTGGTGCACATCCCATCAGCCGAGGTGGGCGAGTGAGCGGCCCCTGCAGCCAGGGGGTGGGCAGAGACGCTCAAACCTGCTTGCTCCCAATGCGTTCTCGGTTTGGAAATAAGATGGGTACAACCCAAGCCGTTATTGTTCCTCCAAACCCCACATGCGCTGGGTAGAAGTAAGGGAGGGTTCTCACTGTCGGCTGAACTGGTACAGTGTGGAGGTGAGCAGAGGCTGGAGGGCTCAGGAGGCCTGGAGTCCCTCGCAGCTCCCTGACTGGCAGGTCTTACGACTTTGGGAAAGTCACCTCGTCCTTCGGGGTCTCCGTTCACTCCCTTGTAAACTGGAGGAGTTGGGTCAGAGCTGTGGTCCTCACCTGGAAGGTGGTGATGGAGGGATGGATCATCAGCCTCACAGAGGAGGATGGGGGAGGTATGTGCAAATGAGAACCCCCACTCTGTGCCGCCTCGACCCCTCCCGGCTGCCCCTACCCACAGGTTCTAACTCGCCCACCCCAGGTGGGTGTGGGCCCCGCTGGAAGTGTGCTGGTTGGATGAGGGTGAGGACGCTGGGGCCCCAGGGAGCCTGTCACCTCACCCTGCTGCCCTAAAACCCGTGCTGACTTTTTAAACTGCAGACCATTTCCTATATGATCATTATCTTCCCCAAGGCAAGTACAGCACAATTGATCTTCCTGTCTCCGAAGAGGAAATCAATAAAAAGGTGGCATTTTCCAGGAAACAGCTGGAAGAACTTATTATGCAGAATAGGGTGCATAATAAATCTGCAAGAATGCTGAGGTACAAACCACTAATCCCCAAATTTCAGAACGTCACCAAGTTATAGTTGAAACAATTAAATAGATTGTTAGCCCTGACACTAAAATCCCCCCCAAGGAGTGACATCTCATGAGCCTTCTTGGAGTTGGGGGGCCTCCTCTCCAGCTTTGGTTCCAGCTCTCAGGCGCTCTGCAGTGTGTGGTCCCCCTCCCGGCCTCTCCGCCCTCCTCTCTCCCCACGCGGCCCCCCTCTACGCCTGTCCTTCCTGCCCTCACCCGCTCCCGACGCAGTGGGCACCCGGCCAGGTCCCGCGGGCCCTGCCCGTCTGATCTCAGTCCTTTCACCGCTTCCCGTCAGGATTTCCAGCTTTGCCACTTTCCTCAGACCTCCCCACGCCTTGTCTTGCTCCACAGAGAAAGTGGGGCCCATCTGGAAGCGACGTGCCCCCTGCTCCCCCTGCACAGCCAGGCCCCCCTCCCTCCGGCCTCAGGGCCTGCGCCCTGGACCCCTCTCTCAGCCGCCGCATCCCCTTCATCTCGTGAGCACCTGGCCTGGAGAGCACTTACAGGAAAGAACCATGTGTTAACAGCATAAGGGCTGTGCCTGGCAGTCAGGACACCCACGACCCCAGGGCGGGGCAGCCTTCCCCCGGCCCAGGCCAGTCGCCTCGGCCCCGTGGAGCCCACCTGGAGAGGATGCCCTCTGGCCCCTCCATCCTGCCCCTCCCGTGGCCGTGGCCCTCCGCCCTCAGGTCCTGCAGCTCCTGGCTCTGGGCCTGGGGCCAGGGTGCTGGCTCCGGAGCGCCACCTGGTCTTCCTCCTGGGCTGGAGGAGGATGCACGGCTCTGGGGTCCTGAGGGTGGAGGGAGGGGATGGAGGAAGATGGCTCGTCGTGGTGCAGCCCCCAGATGAAACACACATAAGGCAAACCAAGCTTTCTTTCCTTAATATTCATAGCGTAACTCTGTTCCACGAGACTGTCTTCTTCTCTCTTTTCTCAGACTTTTCTCACTGTCCTTCCTTGGCATGAGGTACAGACGACTGTGTCTCCAGGGCACAGCGGAGAGGAAGAAAAATCCCCCTTACGGAGGAAAGCTCTCAGTGCCGAGGGAAAACAGTCCTCCTCTGACCTCACTCCTGCTGCCCTCGGCCTGCCCTCTGGGCTCCCGGCACCCCATCATTCCCACCTGGAGAGCCTGGAGCCTCCCCGCATCACACACGCGTCCTGGGTGCCTTGCTCACCCCCAGCTGCTCGCTGGCCCACAACACCGTCCTCTGAAACTGTCCCCGCCAGTCCCTCCAGCTGTTACATCCAATGCAGAGCGTTAAATTCCTTTTTATTGGACTCCTCCGGCTCCTGAGGCCGAAGCTATCCTTGCTTTCCTCTCATCTCTAGGCTGTTCCTTCCCGAATTCTCTGCCTCTTAGACCTGAGTATTTCTTGTCTGCTCTCTTGACGCTAACTGCCTTCTGCTTCCTTACAATTTTCAAACCTCCGTGCATGGCTCGGAACCTCCCCGTGCAACTCCAGGCCCTCAAAGCTCAGTACCTATTACATCTCTTACCAAATGTCCCCCAGGCATTTCGAACTCAATCTGCCCCAAAGTGAACTTGTTGCCCTCTTTTCTAAATATCCTCCTACTAAGGAATGCCACCATCGTTCACGTCATCACCCACACTCAACTGCCATTTCTACTCTGCCACCTCCTCTTCACGCCCCGCCCTCGCCCCGCCCCCCCGCCCCGCCTCCCAGCACACGCCTTCTCTGAGGCCTCGTCGCTCTCCTCCAGGACACGCTCCGAGGTGCTGCCAGGATGAGCTTCGTGAAGCCACTCCTGGGATTTAGACCCTTCCATGGCTCTCTATTGACTCCTGTCCACTGAAACCCAAACCTCTCGTCGGGGCCAAGAGGCTCTTCTCATCCGGAGAAGACGGGAAGCCGGGGGACCCAATGGTACCCAAGCTTGACAGCGCCCTCTGATGCACCCTGTTTGAGGCAACATCCAGTGTAAAGAGTTTGGGTTTGCTTTTTACTTATTTATTTATTTTTAAATTAAAACTAATTTTTTAAATTGGATGTAGTTGATTTACAATGTTGTGTTAGTTTCTGCTGTACAGCAAAGTGAATCCATTGTACATATACATATAGAAACTCTTTTCTAGGTTCTTTTCCCACATAGGTCATTACAGAGTATTGAGTAGAGTTCCCTGTGCTGTACAGTAGGTCCTTATTAGTTAACTATTTTAAATATAGTAGTGTGTATATGTCAATCCCAGTCTCCCAATTTATCCCTACCCCCTCTTACCCCCTGGTAACCATAAGTTTGTTTCCTACATCCGTAACTCTACTTCTGTTTTGTAAATAAGTTCATTTGTACCCTTTTTTTAGATTCCACATACAAGCAATATCATATGATATTTATCTTTTCTCTGTCTGACTTACTTCACTCAGTATGACAATCTCTGGGTCCATCCATATTGCTGCAAATGTTTCTCTGTCTGACTTACTTCACTCAGTATGACAATCTCTGGGTCCATCCATGTTGCTGCAAATGGCATTATTTCATTCTTTTTTATGGTTAACAGTTCCATTGTGTATATGTACCACATCTTTATCCATTCCTCTGTTGATGGACATTTAGGTTGCTTCCATTACCAGGATATTATAAACAGTGCTGCAATGAACGTAGGGGTGCATGTATCTTTTCAAATTATGGTTTCCTCCAGATATAGGCCCAGGAGTGGGATTGCTGGGTCATATGGTAGTTCTACTTTTAGTTTTTTTAAGGAACCTCCATGCTGTTCTCCATAGTGGCTGTATCAGTTTACATTTCCACCAGCAGTGTAGGAGGTTTCCCTTTTCGTCACACCCTCTCCAGCATGTATTGTTTGTAGACTTTTGGATGGTGGTGGGTTTGCTTTTTAAATAAAGGAGACAAGTAGAGATACAGAGGATCCACAATGACCAGAGGATGGACTTGGGCCTCCTGGGAACAACGTGAGCAGCGGACTGTGGTAAGCAGGGCAGCCCCTTGGTGTATTTAGGTGTCTGTCCCCAAAGCTTCTGCGCTGACAGCTTCCTGTGGTGTCCTTATTCTTTTCCCATTAGGGTCACTCTTTTGAATGTAGCTGTTTTTTGTTTTTATGTTTTTGGTTTTTTTTTTTTTTTTTTTTCTGGAATGCCCTCTTGTAACTGTGATATAGCCCTCCCATAGTATATGTTTAATAAATACATTACGTAGTCTTTGAAAGGATGGATAGATGTTTCTCCTGGACCGGCAATGTGATAGTAACCCAGTTGTACCCAACAATAAATTAGCCTGGATGAATTCACCCTAGAAATCCATGATCAAGTGGTGGGACAAAAGTCACAGACTTTTCTAGGGGGAGGGGGAGTGGGTTCAGGGAAAGAGAGGAAGATCCGTAACAGGGCGTGATTCCAGGGCCCAGGCTGGGACAGGCCCAGCGAGGTCCCATAGCGAAGGGCCTCTGGAAACACAAGGTCGCCGGAGTCTGGCAAATAGTGGAATGTGGTAGAGTTGATGCAGAAAGATAACAAGAGGGTGTGAGGCCCCCAGTCTCATCTCAGCCTGGGCCTTGCCAGGTGCCAGGGATGGGCCCCTGAGGCCCCCTCTCCCTGCTGCAACTGCACTGGGCTTGGTAGTTTCTGGAACCCACCAGGTTCTTTGATTTTAGTGCTCTCGGTGTCAGGAGTGCTCTCCTCTCTTTGTTTTAAGCTGTAGGTTTCATCACTATTCAGGTATGGTGAGGCCAACAGATCAGAAGACGACTGCCATTGAAAAGAGTCTGCTATTGCTGCGGACTGAAGGTTTGTATCTCTCCGTCAACTCCTATATTGAAAACCTAATGCCCAGTTCGATGGTATTAGGAGGTGGGGCCACTGGGAGGTGATCAGGTCATGAGGGTGGAGCCCTCGTGAATGGGATTAGTGCCCTGAGAAAAGAGACTCCAGAGAGCTCCCTCACCCCTTCTCCATCTGAGGACACAGTGAGAGGAACCAGGAAGCGGGTTTCACTGGACACTGAGTCTATTGACACCTTGATCTTGGACTTCCAGCCCCCAGAACTGTGAGAAGTAAATGTCTCTTGTTTATGAGCCACCCAGTCTGCGGTTTTTTGTTATAGCAGCCTTGAGACAGATATACTCAGACAGCTGTACTCACAGATCCCAAGAGAAGGGGGCACACCATGCCATGGGTAGGTGGGGGGCATATGGGGGAAGCACGAGGGTCAGTCAGGAGGCACAGGGAGGGGGGAAACATGGGCAGGAGCCTTTACTGTGGTTTCTGGGAGAAGGAACAGGTGAGGCAGGGTCAGCAGGCTCAGGACTGGCTGGTTTGGATCATTTCAGGCTCTGGGGCATAGGAACTGCCTCTGATTGTCTGGTACCCAGCCCTGGTGCTTACGACTGGAGGACAGTGGCCTGGAGAGTGAGAACCACAGAGGAGGTGGTGGGCTGTGGGCTCTAGGTGGTTGGTTTGCATTTGAAAGGTGCCCTCCAGGAGAGCTGTCTACTCTGTAGGAAATGCGCAGCCCAGGGGGCAGTGCCTCCGGGTTCAGCAAGACCCAGATGTCAACACATCAGAAAACAGAAAATAAAAAACACGATTAACACACCTTCGCTCCTCTTAGTTCCACCCTTCTCCTCTTTCCAGGCTCAGCCTAAAAGTCACCTCCTTGGAGAAGGCAATGGTCGGGGAAGGCTTTTCTCTTTATTTCTTTCAGAGAACCCAGCACAAGTTAAGATTATTGCCTTAGCTTCGGTTCCCTGGAAAACAGAACGAGGCCAAGATTTAGTGGCAACGTTGTATTCAGGAGGTACAGGTTCGAGGCAGTGAGAGAGAGAAAGGAAGAGAGGTGGGGGGCAGGCGTCACGTGCCCGGTGATGCACTGCTCGCTGGGGCAGCTTCTGGGGACTTCAAGGGACACAGCCGGCCACTCAGCAGGAGCCACTGCTCCGCCCCCAGCACAGTGCCGCTGCCAGACAGGCCGCCTAGAGACAAGGGAGCGTGGGGTCTCTGCCCTGCTCTCTCTCCACTGGTCCCTGGGCTGCATGGTCCGGCCACTTGAAGCTGGACTTTCAGACCAGTGTGGTGGCCTTTAACTCAAGTCTGGAAGTGGCAAGAGAAGACATCAACTCCGAACCCAGGGAGAGAGCTGGCATTCCCAGGGCAGCTCACCGTGGGTCTGTCCCTGGAAGGTCCAGGGGGTGTTGGAACCGAGAGGTCTGGAGATAACACCTGACCCAGGTCCCCCACTGGACCGAAAGCATCTTCTAGAAAGAGACTGGGTCTGCCTGATTTATACCTTGTTGCCAGGCCCAGTGTAGTACCTAGAGGAAAGTAGGTGCTGAACCCAGGCTTGCAATTCCAAGTTCAACTTCCCAGAGTGAGTTGCTCAGGCCGTGTGCTCTCCAGGTGATTTGGTTCACTGTTTTCTCCACAATATACTCACAGCTAGGCCTTGAGGACCCCGAGGATGCACAGCATTTTCTTTTTTCCTAGTTACTAGCTCAGAGCCTCGTATGTAGTAGGTGCTCAGTGAACATTTGCTGTCATTCACATGCAGCTGAATGAGCAGATGCAGCCTGCCGAGGGGAATGGCTAGACCTTCCGGATTATTTTATGGGTGGGCCCACTTGACTTGCCAGACACTTTCCTGTGTGGCTTGTTCAGGTACAGTGAAACCGAGATGCATTTGTTCATTACTCACTTGTGATAGCAAAGACTTTCTTTTCTGGCAATATGCTGGATCAGACAACCTGAAGACTTTCCTGCTTATAGAAGGTCCTGGAAACAATGATCAAAATATTGCAACTGTAACCGAGCTGAACCCTATGGGTCCTTCCCAGGACAGAGCCCCCCATATCCTCCACCTGCCTCTTGCTTGTAGAAAACCTTAGTCTCCCAGGCCTCCCCTGAGTCACAAAAGCCTGGCTCAAGAATTAATGGTCAAAAGAATGTGAACACCTAGTAACAACAAGAAAACAGCAGTTGGGCCAGGAGAAATGATAACAATTTAAACTATAGATCAGCCATAGAGCAGTCACAGAATCTTTACTTCCTCCCTGAAGAACATAGATAACAGTGTCTGATGCACACTCCTGAGTTGTTTTACAGGTGCTAAAAACCCCCACCAGATCAAAGAAGTAAACTGCATGATGACCATGAGCACATAGCCATCAGACCGGCTGGAGCCTGAGGATTGATGTTGTGAACCCCTGTGACACCACCCTGCTACCTCTCCATCAGCCAATCAGAGAATTGCGCACGAGCTGATCACATACCCTGCGACGCACCCCCTTCCCTCACATGGCTTTTAAAAATGCTTCCCTGAAGCCCATCAGGGAGTTCCAGTGTTTTGAGCACTAGCTGCCAATACTCCTTTTTTGGCAACCGTAATAAACACTGCATTTTCCTTCACCACAACCCAGTGTCAGTAGACTGGTTTTACTTCATGCAAGCGAGTGGACCCAAGTTTGGTTCAGTAACACAACTGTTTATTGAAATGCACAATCAAGCTTTCAAGCAACTAGGAAAACTCCCCAGAGGCAAAACCAAATAGCTACAGTTGACCCTCATCATTCATGTATTCCATACTTGCTAATTTACTTATTTGCAGAGTTTATTTGTAACTCCCAAATCAATACTTGGGGAGCCCCCATGGTCATGTGCAGATGTGTACAGATGAGCAAAAATAAATGTGAGTCACCCTGTGTGCATGTCCCGCTGAGGCTGATCAGGGTGATGCTCTAGTCCAGGCTCTCACACTATAGACAGGCGTCCTTTCTACAGTCTGCTTAGTGCTACATTTTCACATTTAAGTGCTCTGTGTTGTTGCTTTCATTGTTTAAAATGGCTCGCAACTGTCATGCTGAAGTGCAGTCTGGTGTTCCTAAGTGTGACAGAGCTGTGACATGCCTTATGGAGAAAATACATGTGTTAGATAAGCCTCATTCAGGCATGAGTTATAGAACTGTTAGCTGTGAATTCAACTTCAGTGAATACACAAAAATATTTAGTAAACTATCCTTAAACACACACACACAGACAACAAAATTATGTGTTGATCAGTTGACGAAAATGTTGTGACCAGAGGCTCACAGGAACCTAATTGTATTTTCCCTGGGAGCAATGATTCAGTATTCACCAATGCCGTGATTCTCAACATTGCAGAACGTGACTACCGCAAATAACAAGAATTAACTCTATCTAATAGGACTTTCAAGAGAGAAGAGGGGAAGATTGATGTTTGAAGAAAAGTGGCTGAGAATTTTCCAGAATTGATTTAAGACACACATCTTCAGATTCATGACGTACAGTGTGTCCCATGCAAGATCAGGAGAAGTAAATTCACGTGTTGACTTGTCATACAGAACCTACAGAATACCCAATATAAAGCTCTGAAAAACAAGAGAAAAAAGACACCTAGCATAAAAAGTAAATACTATTAGATTGACAGTACAATTCTCGATAGCAACAGCAGAAGATAGAATACATTGGAATTTCATTTCAAAGTACTAAAAGAAAATAACTGATATCCTAGAAATCTATGTCAATATAAACATTATTTAAGAATCAGGGTAAACAAAGATATTTCCAGACAAACAAGGACTAAAATGATTTTCTGTTAACAGAAACTCGCTGAAAGAATGACTAAATATATGTTTCAGGAGCAAGGAAACTGAACCCTCAGGGAAAGAGCAAGTTGCCACAAAGGATGTGGAAGAAGGAAATTTATCAGCAAAGAAGTAAATCTACAGAAATACTCCATGTGAAACAAACACAGAGAGAGCTTGAGCAATATTCTCAACATTTGTTCATTCAATAAATATTTATGGAGTGTGTAAACTGTGCTAGCAACTCTTTTAAGTGTTGGTAAGATAATGGTGAATAAAACAGACCAAAAATGCCTGTCCTCATGAAGATTATAAATAAATAGATAAAATATTCAGTATGCTCCAGGATGATACATGCAGTGGAGAAAAATTAAGCAGCGGCAGGGGAGAGGGGAGGAATGTTGGAAAGGAGGACAGGAATAAACGAGGCTCCATCCTCACGTTGGAGTCCAGTCAACGAAAAGATCACGTGCAGAGCTGTTAAGGAGCTACCTGACAGTTGAGTGTAAGATACTTTGTTCCTGTCTCTGCCTTCACCATCTTAGAGGCAAGACTGCCATTTTTTTTCCTCATCCAAAGTGACTTAAAAAAAGAAAAGGATACTGTGAGCAGCCACCTTGACCTCCTCCCAAAGGGGCCATCTGTGATGTAGTGCAAGTGGCAAAGTCGCAGGAAGTAAAGGCAGTCACCCTCGGGCAGTTTGGGAGTGGAGGTTGTCTGCAGCCAATCGGTTCTTCCCAGCTTTCGGGAAAATGCAACAACCTAACTGGGCAGAACCCCACGGGACTGAGAGGGTCCTGGTAAGTTGGAGCATTATTAGAATTCAGCATTTGGAAGCGTTTGGGAAGAAGGGTTGTTTTTTTTTTTTTAACATCTTTATTGGAGTTTAATTACTTTACAATGGTGTGTTAGTTTCTGCTGTATAACAAAGTGAATCAGCTATATGTATACATATATCCCCATATGCCCTCCCTCTTGCGTCTCCCTCCCACCCTCCCTATCCCAACCCTCTAGGTGGTCACATAGCACCGAGCTGATCTCCCTGTGCTATGCGGCTGCTTCCCACTAGCTATCTATTTTACATTTGTTAGTGTATAAATGTCCATGCCTCTCTCTCACTTTGTCCCAGCTTCCCCTTCCCCTTTCCTGTGTCCTCAAGTCCATTCTCTATGTCCGCATCTTTATTCCTGTCCTGACCCTATGTTCTTCAGAACCATTTTTTTTTTAAATTCCATATATATGTGTTAGCATACGGTATTTGTTTTTCTCTTTCTGACTTACTTCACTCTATGACACTCTCTAGGTCCATCCAACTCACTACAAATAACTCAATTTCGTTTCTTTTTATGGCTGAGTAATATTCCATTGTATATATGTGCCACATCTTCTTTATCCATTCATCTGTCAGTGGACACTTAGGTTGCATCCATGTCCTGGCTATTGTAAATAGAGCTGCAATGAACATTGTGGTACATGACTCTTTTTGAATGATGGTTTTCTCAGGGTATATGCACAATAGTGGGATTGCTGGGTTGTATGGTAGTTCTATTTAACACCCCACTTTCACCAATGGACAGATCATCCAAAATGAAAATAAATAAGGAAACACAAGTTTTAAATGATACATTAAACAAGCTGGACTTAATTGATATTTATAGGACGTTCCATCCAAAAGCAACAGAATACACTTTCTTCTCAAGTGCTCATGGAACATCCTCCAGGATAGAGCATATCTTGGGTCACAAATTAAGCCTTTGTAAATTTAAGAAAATTGAAATCGTATCAAGTATCTTTTCTGACCACAACGCTATGAGACTAGATATAAATTACAGGAAAAAATCTGAAAAAATACAAACACATGGAGGCTAAACAATACACTACTAAATAACCAAGAGATCACTGAAGAAATCAAAGAGGAAATCAAAAAATACCTAGAAACAAATAACAATGAAAACATGACGGCAGGCAGATTCTTAACCACTGTGCAACCAGGGAGGTCCCTGTTTAGAGAGCTTTTAAATGAATGTCGAGATTTTAAATAAAAGTAGCTTTCATGAAACAATTTCCAGAATTTTACTCAAATATACAGATATTTGAAGAAGCAAGCCAAGCATATACGCATAAGAATGGTCCTTGCAGCATTGTTTATCATAGCAAGATCTGGAACCCACCCAAATGTCCATTAATAGGCAACAGTTACACACGTTATGGTAGAACCACACGATGGACTAATAATAATTCAACTGTTAAGAAGAATGAACCAGATCTATATACGCTGACGTGAAATAGGGTCTGGAGATGCTGTCTCATGAGAAAAGCAGTATATATGGTTGGAATTCATTTTGGGTAAAACAAAAGTGGGTA
Organism: Physeter macrocephalus; assembly: GCF_002837175.3. Taxonomy (NCBI): domain Eukaryota; kingdom Metazoa; phylum Chordata; class Mammalia; order Artiodactyla; family Physeteridae; genus Physeter; species Physeter macrocephalus. The sequence goes on along the minus strand of NC_041233.1, from coordinate 1,668,071 downwards.
GACATAGGTATTTGTGTTTTTATGTGCATAGAGTACTGAGAAAGGAACGCAAGAAACTGTAAAATGGAGTTCCTTCAGAGAGTGGGAAGAAAGATTTGGATAAGAGAGGCATCTTTTACCGAGTTTACATCTGACAATCTTATAAATGATTTGAATTTTACGATGATCGTGTATTTCTTTTTTTTTTTTAATTAATTAATTTATTTATTTATTTTTGGCTGTGTTTGGTCTTCGTTTCTGGGCAAGGGCTTTCTCTAGTTGTGGCAAGCGGGGGGGCCACTCTTCATCGCGGTGCGCGGGCCTCTCACTATCGCGGCCTCTCTTGTTGCGGAGCACAGGCTCCAGACGCGCAGGCTCAGTAACTGTGGCTCACGGGCTTGGTTGCTCCGCGGCATGTGGGATCTTCCCGGACCAGGGCTCGAACCCGTGTCCCCTGCATTGGCAGGCAGATTCTCAACCACTGCGCCACCAGGGAAGCCCTATGATCGTGTATTTCTTTCGTAAAACAAAATAAGGCAAATAAACTAAAAGAAGGAAGTAAAGGCTCACCCATATACACACTCAGCGGCTGTGGGAATGGTGGCCTCATGTTCGGGTCTCAGGCCCTGCAGCAGTCGCCCCTGGAGTGTCCACCGGCCCACCCTGGAGTTCTGCCGCAGGCCTGTGTGCTTCTGTTTTCTACCCCAGACCCTGACTGATGCCCTGAGTTTGAAGTCCGGGGGATTCAAAGCCCCCAGGAGCCGCGTTGATGGAGAAGTGGGTGGGTGGAGCCTCAGTTTCCCAGAGGGCCCCCCTCCCATGTGTCTCCCTTCCCACACTCGTGCTCTGGGTCGACACCCAAACAAACAACCACGCCCAGGAACCTGGCTCAGGGTCTGCCTTGCAGGGAACACGGTCAGAACTGCATGCTCTTGGAGGTTCCCGTCCCTAAGGCTCTGGCATGGCCGTGTCGAGAGTGTGAGTCGCCCTGACAGCAGCGGGACATTCAGTGATGAGGACTTGGCGTCGGTGTCACGGCAGGCCCTCCACCAGGGGCTCTCCGGGACTGCCCCCATTTCATCATTCCTACGACCTGCAAGGTGGATGCTATTCTGATCCCCATCTTACACTTGAGAAAACTGGGTTGGCTGCAGTCACCGAGTCCAAGTCTCAGAGAGCTGGGGTGGACAGGTGAGCAGTGTCCCAGCTTTAGAGGGGTCACCTCGTGCTCCTTGGGCTCTTGCTTGCAGAGTAAGGGGCTTACAGGCCACATCCTGCCTCACGGTCAGTGGAAATAAGAAGCTGATTGACAAACCTAAACTGGGCAAAACCAGTTTAAGATGCCAGAGGCAAGCAGTTTGAGAACAGAGGGTAGAGATCTAGAAAGCATTTCTTCCCAGGAAGCAGGAAGGTGACCTGTGGAGGAATGCCTTCAGCGGGGGTCCAAGGGACCACCCCTTTACGCCGTGTCCACATTCTCAGGCATGGGCCTGGGTGTGGCCTGCAAAAGGCGGCGAGGGGCGGGGGGGCGCGAACTGCGTGGGAACAGTGGATCAGCCTGACCGTGAGAGGCAGCTGTGACTCTGGGTCTCAGGCTCTCAGGGAAGAGCTGGAGACTGAGAACAAAGCCCAGTTTGAAGAGGGGTCCACCCTCCACCAAAGCTCTTCCCTCCATAAACACCTGTCAGACAAAGAAGAATATTCTGCAAGCGAAACCATTGTGTTTGCTATGCAAGTGTGGCTTCAAGATGAATCCCCAGCTGTGCCTTCCAGCACTGATGCCACCCCAAATCCCCCCTCCCCATAGATAATTTGGAGCTTCCTTTGGAGATGGCGGGGGGTGCTCAGCAAACTGGTCTTGGTCTGCGTAGAAATTCTAGCAAGGCTCTCTGGGGCTGGGCTCTCTGCAGGCATCACATGAGCCATGTCTCTGAAGACGGCCTTCTGAGTTAAGATGACAGCTGCTGCTAGATGCAAGTTCCTTGCCCCGAACCACAGGGTGTCCTTCTGAAATCTCATGGATGAGGGGGTCCGAGAAGGGTACCAAGCAGGAAGGCAGTTTAGAAGAAGAAGGGGAAACCGTTTTACTAGCAGAAAACTCCAGGAACAGATTATTTGTTCTTTTACACTGACCAAAGCTCCAAGGGTTCTTTGAATAATATTTACTCAAAGGGATGTTTTAAGTGGATAGATAGACCAGCAAACATCTGAACCCAGGATTGACTGAAATTCTCTCCGGGGAAATAATCCTGGATGTGGGTCCTGCCTCTAAGGTCTCCAGAGAAGGGAAGCACAGCTGGTCTAGCAACGTGCTGGTGCATTAAGGTTTCTGGTGACCCCCAAAGCTCAGATAAGCCCTGACAGGTGCCTAAGTTTCCAACCTGGAGCTTCCTCCAGCGGCTGGAAAGTTCTGGTCCTCCTTTAGTGAGCAAATACTGGGAGGGGCTGGGGCACTGTGGCTGTTAGCAGCCCTTTATTCCTGCTGGGAATGAGGGCTTTGAGAAGAGGTTTTGAAAGAGAGAGAGGAGGGCTGTTATGGGTTGAACCGTGCCGCCCCCCCAAATTCACATGTTGAAGTCCCCCCAGTACCTCAGAATGTGACCTTAATCAGAGGTAGGGCTGTTGCAGATGTCATTCATTAAGACGAGGCTGGGCCCCTAATCCAGTATGACTGGTGTCCTTATAAAAAGGGGAAATTTGGACACAGGCATGCACACAGGGAAAACACCACATGAAGATGAAAGCAGAGATCAGGGTGATGCTTCCACAGTCAAGGAGCACCAAAGATGGTCAGCAAACCCCCAGAAACTAGGGGAGAGCCCTGAGGCAGACTTACCCCTCAGCCCTGGGGAGAAGCCAACCCTGCTGACACCTTGGTCTCCGACTTCTGTGCCCCAACCTGTGAGAGAGTCAATTTCTGTTGTCACCCAGTCTGGGGTTCTCTGTTACCAACCCCTTGTGCTACCAAGTCCAAGCTTGCAGTGCTTGCCGCTCGACAGGCCAATAGATCAGGAGATGAGTCCTTGGGGCAGGGAATAGTGACTTTATTCAAAAAGACAGCAGTCGGAGAAGATGGTGGACTAGTGTCCCAAGGAACCATCTTACCTGAGAAAGAATTCAGGATTCTTTTATACTAAAAGCAGGGGAAGTATGGTTGGGTTCGTTGGTGCAGTATTCTTGGTGTGGGAATCTTCCGCCACAGTGGGTCAGGTCACCGTGTTCCTGTAAACCTCCAACGAGGCAAATGTTATTCTCTGTTCTGCAGCTTTATATCTCTATATGAATGGAAAGTGTTACACCTTTAAAGGTCAGGGCCTTGAGAATGGGCTACCCTGTATATTTCAGGCTACATGCAACATTCTTAACCTGTAGCAAAAGCAATAGATTACAAAGGTTAAAGTAAAAGAAACGTCCAATGTGGAGTCAGGTTTGTTCTTCCCTGTTACCCTAGCTGACTGATAATACAAGGGATATGGACCCCAGGGGTGGGGGGATGCGGCACATGGGAGGACAAAGGCCACACCTGGGGAGCTCGGGCCACAGGGCAGACTGCTCCCGGCTGGTGACTGATGAAAGCATGCAGTCCTGGGGAACAGTCAGGAGCCAGGCCAGGGAGTGGGGAGAAAGTTTGCCTCCCCTACCTTCAGTTCTGAGCTGGACATTCACCCATCGGCACGTGTTCAAGATGCAAAGGAAAGCTAAGGTCCTCCCATCTCCCTTAGGCCGAGAAGCAGGAAGTTCAGATGACTCATTGCTGTCTGAGGCCGAATGGCGACAAACACCATGGGTGACAACCAGCCCTGAGAAGAAATAAGAACTCCCGTCACGTCCAGCCCACTTTCAGCAAAACTCAGTATTCTGTCTGCTTCTAACCTGCTGTCTTTTAGGATTTGCTGGTGAATTCTGGTTCTAATGCCATGTGGACCAACCCAATGGTGACTCACCATTTTTCCAAAGAGTCTCCCTGAAAGAGGTTTCATTATCTAGAATTGTAGTTTCACACTGGAGTCCATAGGAAAATCCCAGAGCGCTGAATGTGACTCTGCAAGACAGTCATCCGTGATGGGCATAAATGGGTCTGGTCTGGGGTCACAGAGCCCTGGGCAGCCTTCTCGGACACCAGGCTTTGCTGGGAGTTCCCTCTGAGCGGTAGGCCGAGGGCAGGGACATGGTACTGCCAGCGCTGAAGCCCAGCGACCTTGGCCTCCCCCATTCCTCCTCCCCGGCCTGTGGCTTGACCTTGTACGGAGTGTGGAGAACCAATGGCCCCAGGTGGGCCATCCAACCAACCTTTCAGCCTCTTCCAGAGCACGGCCGAGACCTGCTGCCTCTCAGCTGGGCCCCAACCAAACTGCCTGCTGCCTCGCCCCTCTCCCCGCAACATACACACTCAGGCTTTCCTCCTTCTCTTTCTTTCCTTACTCAGTTATTAGTACAAACATCCTCCAGCCTCAAAAACCTCAGCATGGTCTGTAACCCTTGCCTCCCCCGAATCTGCCAACTGCAGGCCGTGGCGATGCCAGGATGCCTCTCTCATGTCTTCATTTCTTTCCGTCCCATTTGGCTTTTCCAGAGTTCAGCTCTTCACCATGTCTCCCTTAGATAACGTGGAAGCCTCCAGACTGCCTTACTGCCTGCTCCCTCCTTCCCCGACCCTGATCTATTGGCCCTGGACTCCAAGTCACCCTCAGAAAGTGCACCTGCCCTGCCCAGATCCCCTCGATGGCTCCTAAGATCTGTCTCTGAGGCGCTGTCCATCTGGGATGGGGGTCAGCATGGCATGTGTGGTGAGCGCAGGGCTTTTTCCCTCACCTGCCCCTGTGGGGGACTTGGAAAAAGGGAGGAAAGAAACTGCTCCTCCAGTAGCATAATACTGGCCCAGGTCTGTGCTCTAAGGAGGGGCACAGGTGGGCTTGAGGTAGGAGGTAGACGGGCCCCTGGGCTGAGCAGCTGAAGCTTGTCAAGCAGAGTGAAGTGAAGCTCTGTGTTCCATCCACGCTTCCAGGACCAAGTGAATGGCGGGAGCTGAGCTCTGCCGGAGCAAAGAGATAAGACGACCACATCTACCACTCCTGAGGTCAAGGAGATCTCCCCAACTGCACATGTGCAGGAAGGCTCCTCGGGGGTCAAAAAAGGAAGGGGAAGCCACCCCATAATATGTGTTGTCAAACCTCCCATTAACCTCTGTGCTGGAATCCATCTTGGCAAAAAGATGTGCACGCATATAGGGGAGGGCACTAGGACAGGTCAGATGTGGGAAAGGAAGTGAGATGATTGGCCAGGGGAGAACAAAGACGGGAAGAACTGCCCCATGTAAGTGATTTAACCACCTCTCTGGTGTGCTCCTCATTCAGGATGCCCGCACCCTTCTCTGAGGGTGCATTCCTGTCTTAAATAAATAAACTACTTCTCTGTGTGCTCTCCCGCACGTTGTACTGTGTCTCTAATAATGAAATTTGTACCTGTTTTTACAGCTTCTGTCTCCTTGAAAAATTCTTGTTTTCATAAGGGCCCAAGAGCCAGGGCAGCTCTGCTTCTAGCCTCTAGCCTCTGGTGGACCAGCAGCTAGGATTCCTGGTTTTCACTCAGGCTGCCCAGGTTCAATTCCTGGGCAGGGAAGTAAGATCTGCTTCAGGACCACTCACTGCTATCTCTCCGAGATCAGGCTCTCACCTGCTCCACTCTGAGATGCCTGAAGTAGTGGCGGAGAGGGAACAGCAAATTGGACCCAGGCAGGCCCAGGGCTGGGGCCTCCAGAAAACTGGGACAAGCCCTGGGAGCCGAGGGGCACCCACGTGGCCCCTCAGTTTCTGGGGAGGCAGTGATGCAAAGTCAGGTGGGGGCCCGTGGAGAGAGCCCAGCAGGGGGGCTTGACCCAGGTCCCCAAAGGAACCAGAGGTGATGGGTGGAGGCCAGTGGTAGTGCGGTTAACGATTCCTTTCTTCACCTCTTGCCTGTGGCAGGAACTGGGGCAGAGCTGAATCTGGGGAAAGAGGGAAGGAGGGTCCAGCGAGGGGCTGGAGGATGGGGGGAGCTGAGGCGGACTGAAAACCCTGAGCTCTTGTCTTACTTCCTGCTCTTCCACGACAGGCACCAGGGGCCCTCCTGACTCATTGCTTGTGTTCACACTTCCCTCTGTCTGCACAACTCTTCTCTGTCTCTAGGTGCTAAAAGTCCAGCATCACTTAAGACCAGCTCAAGTGGTGCCTCCTCCAGGAAGTTTTCTCTGATTTCCTAAGTCAGGATTAACTCCCTTCTGTATTCTTCCTTGGTACTTTGTTCGTCTATCAAATCATTTATCATGTTCATGTATGATTGTATCGTAGTGTGTGAGCCCCCAGAACCTGGCACTGTGCTTGACAGTGGGTAATAAATAGATGCTTAGGGACTGAATAAAGGAAGAATGGACAAATGGGTATAGTGCAAGCCACTTCTATTCTGGAGTCCCCTGCAGTAAACAGCCTGGTCTTACATCTTGTTGCTTCTCAATAAATGTTTGTTAATTTGATGGAGCTTGTGATTATAATAATCTTATTTTGTGTCATTATTTTTACCCATTTCCTATGGGAGAGAATAAAGGAAAATGCACTGCCCTGAGCTCACGACAATTGTATTTGCTGACTATTTCAGGCAGCATAAACTGTTTAGGGCCCTGCAGCTTGCACTGGGTACGTGGGGAGGTCCAGATGGCTGGGCTGCATTCTTGGAGGATATGCCCAAACACCAGGTCACAAGAGCATCTTGGACTTTGTGGAGCACCTTTCCGTTATTTTCACAAGTCTCTTGCACTCACTCGGTCTTATTTAGAGCTGCCCGTGTCAGGATGCGTGGGCAGTGCTGGGCTCGTCAGCCTGGCTTCCTAGATGAAGAGGAGCAGGAAGGAGATAAAGGGCCTCCCCTGGGCCACGAGGCCATCAGCTGGAGACCCTGCTCCACCCAGAGCCCAGGTAGGACGCCTCTTGTGCAGTCCGGGGCACAGGGAGGTCCCATCGCAATTCACGGCCCTTGGGGACAGGTTTCCTGGGGCTGCCTCCTTCTCTCGCGTGGACCAGCATCTTGCTCTAGCCCGCTGCGATCCCAAGGCAGGAAATGAGGATTAGTTCGGCTCCAGGCCAAAGCAGTCTTGCTGTCCCCTCAGTGCAACAGCAAAGCTGGGACACTGCCTGTGCCACTTGTTTCTTTGTTGAGAAAATTCCATCAACCTCCTCCCCCGCCCACATCCCCCCCCATGGCCCACTGCCCCCTCTCTCACTCTCAGAGTTTGAGTTTGTTTCTTTTCAAACTCACAGCTTTTGCAAACCACTGGAGAGAAGAAAGCCATCTGGAATTTTAAGCTTCTCAGCAGATTTGGCTCTGCCTGCGGCCCCGGGAAGGCTGCAAGCAGGAGAATCATCCTCGGGGCCCTCACTCCCAGGGAGGCTGTGATTCAGATCAAGGCTAGAGGCCGCAGCCTGAAGTCACTTCCTCACAGCCTGGGCATCGCCGCTCTCCCAGCTCCTTCGGCCGCACCGGAAGGGGGCCTGGGACGTGGGCTCACTGTCAGGAGAGCGCACCGTGGTCGACGGCCCGCTGCATGTCAGGCATCGAGCACAGGGCTTGGAACCTCGTTAGCTCAGGTCACACTCACCATCAGCCTCGCCGAGGAAGTGCAGGCTCAGCGCGCTCGAGCTGCTCGCCCGAGGCTGGTAGAAACCCAGTCTGACTCCGGCCTAAGCTCTCAACAGGACCAGGTTTTAGGGTCTGGATACCTGAGCCCCTTGGAAGGAGCTGACCCAAAGGGCTTGCTTTCTGGAAACCTCTTTTCTCCCTGCAGACTTTCTCGTAAGACCTTGGATCAGGCACTTAATCTCCTGAGGCACCTTTTTTTTTTTCTTGCCTTCGGTATAGGGTGCCGACGCTAGACTCCACCAGCCCTCCTAAGTCCCAGCATCCTCTTTTTCTAACGTCCAGTGTCATGGCCTCAAAGACGTAAAGGAATGGTCTGACCCAGCACGAGGGGCTGGTGTGGAGGTAACAGTGGGACCCTGGAACTGCTCTGCCCGCATCCAAATGCTGGTCCTACCACTGCTCTCTGTGTGACTTATCTGTGCCTTGGTTTCCTCATCGGAGAAACGGCGGTGTTATGGGCTAAGTTGTGTCCTCCCAAAATTCATATGTTGAAGCCCTAGCCCCCAGTGCCTCAGGATGTGACAATATTTGGAGACAGGGTTTTAAAGTGGTAATTAAGTTACAATGAGGCCATCAGGGTGGGTCCTAATCCAATCTGACTGGCGTCCTTATAAGAAGAGGAAATTTGAACACACAGAGAGTCATCAGGGAAGTGCAGCCACGGAAGGAAGGTCATGTGAAGACACATGAAGAGGGCAGCCGTCTGCACACCAAAGAGAGAGGCCTCAGGAGGAACTACGCTGCTGACACCTTCCTCTTGGACTTGCAGCCTCCAGAGGAGTGAGAAATAAATTTCTATTGTTTAAGCCCCCCAGCCAGTACTTTGTTACGGCAGCCCCAGGGGACTAAGACAGGGGGTGTCTTTAACTGTAACTGTTCCAGGACCCATGCTGGTTACATTATTTTCAGACTCAGATGGCCTGGGATCAAAATCTTTACTAACTCTGTGCTCCTGAGCAGGTCACCTACTTTTCCTAAGCCTTTACTGTTCAGTCTATACAATGAGGATACTTATAGCACCTGCTCTGAAGTCTGAAGAGTTTGTGTACATTAAGTGCTGAAGGCCACAGAGCTGGCGAACGTGCGAGCAGGGATTCAAACACAGGTAGTCTGATTCTAAATAAATGCAACAAGAATAACTCTATGGAAAGTCCATATCTTTCATCATAAACCTTATCTCCCTAGCCCGTCAAAGCTGAATGCTGGGACTTCCCTGGTGGCGCAGTGGTTAAGAATCCACCTGCCAACGCAGGGGACACAGGTTTGAGCCCTGGTCGGGGAGGATGCCACATGCCGCGGAACAACTAAGCCCATGCGCCACAACTACTGAGCCTGCGCTCTAGAGCCCGCGAGCCACAACTACTGAGCCCATGTGCCACAACTACTGAAGCCCGTGCACCCGGAGCCCGTGCTCCGCAACAAGAGAAGCCACCGCAGTGAGGAGCCCGCACACCGCCATGAAGAGTAGCCCCCTCTCGCCTCAACTAGAGAAAGCCCGTGTGCAGCAACGAAGACCCAACTCAGCCAAAAATAAATAAATAAAATAAATTTTTAAAAAAAAATTAAAGAAAAATAAATGTATGTAAAATATAAACTAATAGAATATTTATTTATTTATTTATTGCATTTATATTTTTTTTGAATTTTATTTTATTTATTTATTTTTTATACAGCAGCTTCTTATTAGTTATCTATTTTATACGTATTGGTACATATATATCAATTCCAATCTCCCAATTCATCCCACCATCACCCTCCCCCTGCTTTGCCCCCTTGGTGTCCATACGTTTGTTCTCTACCTCTGTATCTCTATTTCTGCCTTGCAAACCAGTGCATCTGTACCATTCTTCTAGATTCCACATATATGCTAAACTAACAGAATAAATAAATAAAGCAACTATACTCCAATAACAATTTTTTTTAAAATGCCAGCAATGTCTGACATGTAATAAGCACACAATAAATATTCCTTATTGGCACAGTGGAAAAAAAAAATGAATGTTGTGAGATGTAGAATGAAAACTAGCATTGCCCTCTGGACGTAACCCTCAGCAGGACTTGACTTTTCTTTGGCCACCAAGCAGAGCAGCGGGGGTCCCGTCTGCTGCTCCCTTCAGCTCTCCGCGTCCCCCGAGGCACCCCCCGGACCCAGTCCACTAGCACCTTCCATCCAGCACACAGCACAGAGCTTCCAGAGAAAACAACTCAAAACGCCAGCATAAAATTAGTGATTTACCTCACGTCGGGCAAACATTGGAAATGGGACCAAAAATAGCACTGGCTGCTGCTCATCAGTCAGATGGAAGCAGCGTCTCATGGCTGGTGAGGCTTGTGAGTCTTTGGAAGTTGTGTTAAGTTTTTCAGAATGGAGCTTTGCAGGCACCCCCGATCCACCAGTGGTGGACATCTGGGGGCAGGTGCTGTGACACGTAAGTCGACTTAGTTAGAAACAACAGGGCGTTCTGAGCACAGGGGCCCCGGGGTTCACGTCTAGTTCCCATGAAGCCCTGTTCAGAGGCCACGTCTCATTCTGTTTAGCAACTGCATGGGCAAAATCCAGGCCCTTTCTTTGCTCTACCAAGTGGGTTCTGCCATGGAGCAACTCACGCCCTGGTAAGGAGATGGAGTGTCCCCTCTGCCTGGCCTGCCGTGGGTCCCCAGGGCTTGGGCACATCCCGGCGGATGGCTACTACATGTTGACAGTGTGACAAAAGCCCCACTTCCACAAATACCCATTGACTGTACCTGTGCCTCAGTAAGATTTTAAAAAGAGACCCCTGTCTTCTGCTTCCCAGCTGGAAAGTGCACTGCGGTGTGTGTCCTCTTATGTTCTCAGTGCCCCCTAGGCGCGGAATTCTCCTTATTTTCCCCTGCGTCCACTCCAGGTAAATCATTCACCACAGGCTGAAGTAAAATGTGTAGCCAAAAGAGAGAAAACAAAGGAGCAGAGTCCTTCAAACTTGGTGACAGTGTTTGCTTCTGCACAGACCGTCAGGGGCCTCCAGGGGGTGGGTGTCCCCTCTGGGCTGGCCACCAGCATGCCCGTCGGCCGAGGTCTTTCCACTTTCACCAACTTGCTTCATTTTCAGCAATGCCTTGTCAGCTTCTAAGGGAAGGCAGGTATTTCCTGAGGCAGCTTGGATGATATGTCTGGCCTTTAGGAGAAAAAATAAGAAATCAAGAGAAAGAGAGAAAAGGTGAAGAAAATTTTCAGCACGTTATTTCTTTTTTTCCTTTGGTAGAGCTAGTGCTGAGAAAGAGTTGCCAAGATTGAAGCATCTGCTCCAAGCAGAGTGATTTAGTACAAATTCCTTATTTCCGTTTCCCTTACTTCCCTTTTGATTAATCATGGGAATGTCTGGATTTTCCTCTTAAAGGATCATGGCCCAGAACTTTCCTTGGCAGTCAGTTATAACTGCTTCTAAAAAGGTTCTTGTATTTCTTTGAGGCCATTTCTCAGAGCTTCAGAAAATTGTACAGAACCTGAGAGCTTCAGGCTCAGGCTGTGTGGATCCTCCCATTGCACGGCTGCAAAGCCAGACGGAGTGACATTAAAGGCCCCGTTCAAGTAGATCGGGCCCACATATCCTGAGACCCAGAGCCATTCAAAAGGAGTACATGAGGAGAAGCAGGGAAGAGACCCCTGGGTTGACATGTCCTCTCCTGAAAATTGTTATTACAGCTACTAAAACCCCAAGTAAGCCCTCGCCGATGAGAAGAGAGCAGAGGCTCACTGCCTCTCGGGTGCCTGTTCCTGCTACTGATGGGGGAGGGGACGGGCCACCAGATCCAAAGCTAGGAGACCCTGCCTGGCCTGGCCCACGGCCACCCACATTCCTATGTCCCCCAGTGACTTAGGTGAGTCACCCCCTTCTCTGAGCCTCACCCTGAGGTGGCACATCAGCAGGAGGGCCCAAAATTCCCCAGGGAAGCTGCTGGGTGTAGCCGTGGTCTCCCCACAGCCTCCACTTTTCATTCATTTATGTGAACAGGTCATAGTAGCAAATGCGTGTATGGCATCTACTCTGTGCCGGGCCCTGCTCTAAACCTTTACACGCATTCCTTCATCTAAGCCTTCCAACCACTCCAGAGGGAGATGCTGTTATTATCATCCCGACTCACAGAGGAGGATATGAGGCCAGAGAGATGAAGGTTAGAAGATGAACAGGTTAAGAGATTAAGGCACAGAGAGATGAGCTTCCCAAACTCAGTGAGCAGGGCAGAGCCGGGTTGGAATGCAGGCAGCCTCCCTGCACCCCACGCCCTGCTCCGGGCCCTTCACCTTGAGGTCCTGACAGCTCTGTCCTCCAGGATCCCAACTCGTCTCTCTCCAGGCAACCACTGTCAACAGTCCTTGTGTACCTTTTCAAAAAAAATATTGCGTGGCATTTATACATTTACGTACACACAGGAACATGCATAGTATGTTAAATATATAGCACAGTTATTTATTCTTCCTTCAGACAAATAGCAGCATTTATATGCTTCCTTTTTGCACCAAATACAAAAATGGGATCTTTTCATCTCAATTCATTCTTTTAACAACTGCATAGTATATTCCACTGTATAAACTGCAATTTATAAACTACCGCCTACCGTTTCACATTTAGGTTCTTTCCATTGTTTTGTTATTGCAAGGAATATTCTGGTAGGTACACCATTTTGCACGAGTGAGGCTGTGGTAGGCAGACGGTCCCCCCCACCCCTATTCCCCCAAGGTGTTCGTGCTCGAATCCCTGGTGCTTGTGAATATGTTACGTTACACAGCAAAAGGACTTTGCAGATGCAATTATGGTCTAGACCTTAAGAAAGGGAGATGGTCCTGGATTCCCTGGGTGCACAGCTTAATCACATCAGCCTTTAAAGGCACAGATTTTTTTCCAGCTGGAGGTGGTAGAGATGAGGAGATGCCAGAGAGATGTGAATCATGAGAAGGACTCCGCCCACCACTGTTGGCTGTAAAGGTGGCGGGGACCTTGAGCTGGAGAATGCGGGCAGCCTCTAGAAGCCGAGAATGAGGCCTGGCCCACCGCCAGCAAGGATGCGGGGCCCTCAGCACCACAGTCGCGTGGAACTGCATTCTCCTGACAACCTGGGTGAGGCTGGCGCTGGATTCCCCCCTATAGCCTCTGCCTAAGAGGTCAGGCCTCCACCCCCTTGATCTGAGCCTCGTGGGACCCGGAGGAGATAAACGAGCTGAGCCTTCTGACTCTCTGAGCTACAGAACTGTGAGATGATACATCTGCGTTATTTTCGACACCACATTTATGGTCATCTGTTACAGAAGCAATTGGAAGCGACTACACTGCTGAATATCTACAAGTAGAATAGGTGGCTCAGACGGTATATGCTTCTGACATTTAGATAGATCCTGTCAAATCGCTCTCCTTGGAAGTATAGTCAATTTGCAATCTCATCAGTTATGTATGAGGGGCTGTTCCTCACATCTTCGCCCATACAGTATGTAATCAAACTCTGATCTTTGCCAATTAGATATAGGAGATTGCCTTGAACTTGCACTTATATAGCAAGACCACTGATTCAATTTAGATTCGGTGTCTACTTGGAGTTGTTTTGGGGAGGGAGAGGTTCCTGGTGGAAAACTCCAGAGCTCTCCTGGGTGCTGCCACTGTCAGACAGACTAGGGTGACAGCTCAACTTCCCCTCCTGTGCAGTGACAGGTGGGTAGGGAAGGTCAGGCAGGGGAGCCTGGGGCCGGGAGGTGTCCAGCCAAGGGAGACTAAAGTCAGTGGTCCAAGTGCAGGTGGGCACAAAAAAGGGGACCTGTGCTGTCTCCTTGAGGACAAGGGGAGGACAGAGCAGCCTGAAGCAGCTGCAAGAGATGGGCTGCAGGGTGTGTGTCTGTGAGGCTGAGCCTGGGAGCCCCTGAGACAGTGGGGTGCAGACCACGGTGCTTTCTAAGGAGCCCCACGGTTCGACCCGGCTGTCAAAGGAGGACGGTGCAAGGGAGCCTGGAAGGAAGGGAGTCCAGGGCAGGTGATTCCAAAATAGGAGCTCAGCTGCTCAGCAGCCGTGAGACCTGCCTGAAGAGGCCCTCAGGCTTGGGGCTTCACTTTCCGAGCCGCTAAACAAGAACAATGATGGCTTTGGGGCTACTGTAAGGAAGAGAAATAAAAAGACGTGTACACACAGCCATAGGTGTATGTCCATGTGCACAAGTATCTTTGTGTGTATATACTTATATGCATGTGTGTATACATATGTCGATGAAAAATTAATCCGTTGATTTAAGAAAAAAATGGAAAATTTTATTCGTGCCACATTTGAGGCTTATAACGTGGGAACAGCATCTCAGAAAGTCCAAAGAATTGTCCAGGCACAGTTATATAAGTATTTTGAGACAGAGGGCTGGACATCAAATGACATATTATTGACAGTTTTCACCATCCAGATCTAAGTGCCATCGTGGCCCCTTACGAGATCAAGAAGGAATGTTATCTTTAAGGAATTGTCTCGTTGATGCTGGGAGAATGTTGCTCTTTATGGCTGAGCAGGTATTTCTGCCCATGGGGGAGGTTTGGTCGATGTCTAATGCAGACACACAATGCGCAGCATGGGAAGAGAGGAGGCCACAGGGCAAAGAAGATTTTGTATGTTTAAATTTTTCTCGCCTTGCCATAAAATATGAATTTTATTTCACACATATATGTATGCATATATACTTACATACACAGGTGTGTGTATCTATACACGTGTGCATATACCCAAATATGGTATGTATACACACAGCACACATGCGTGTGCATGTACGCATGCATGGATGTGCACACACATTGTGTACACACACCTGCATATAAATATATTCACACACACATATTAGAGAAAGACCCCTCGTGTGCCTTGTATATGGTAAGTACTCGGAAACTGGTGGTTACTATAGTTTCAGATTTAATTGAATTGTTTCTGAAAAATCACCTCCTGCAACTGCTTTAGTTTGCAGGTGGAAAACGGGGCTCAGGAAAGTCTGGCAATGTGCCCAGGGTCAGGTCACCAAAGATGCAGGCCCTGGTCCCCTGGTCCCAGCACTGCGTCCAGCTGCCAGGGGCAATGACAAGCTGCCTTGGAGGAGGACAGGTGTCCTTTCCAGGGAGGGCACTGCATCACAGCAGAGCCTGACCTCGGGTGACCGCAGGGCTCCCCTGCAGAGTGCTATGGTGCCCTGTGTCCTCCTGTGGAGCTGGGATGAAATACAGACGTCAATGAGAAATGGCACGGAGACAAGCAAAGGTGGCAGCACCAAGTCCTTTTCTCCCTTGGAAAGAGATAGAAAGGATTATTATAATTGACCTCTCCATGGGGCAGGGCAAACTCTAGAGAAAATAAAATCTTGAAATGAACCGTTTTTAGATTATTTATCTAAGTGTCTCCCAAGTGCCAGCTCCCACACCGCTGCACCAAAGCCTCCTGGGTCCCCAGGGATGAGGCTTGGGAAGCTGATGTGTGATGGCCTCCTCTGGTGATGCTTATCTGCGTCCGGGGGCGGACACTGAAGCTGGGCATCCGTGACAGCAGGCTGACGTCCAGGCTTGCTTGTGCCGGGTGACGGGAAGCCCCCTGCACCAGGAGCCAGCCTGTCTGGCGTCACAGCCCCGGTAGAACGTTCTTTCCAGGCAAGCGTGCTCCTCCTCCTTTTAATTCCAGCTCAGCATGCCTTCTGGAAAATACAACTCAACAGCTTTCCAAGCATTAAGTGTCAACCAGGCAAATGTAGCCTTTGCTGGCCTCCGAGCTCCCCTCCGGCACCGGGCCTTCTTCCTGCCTCTCAGCTGCCCTCTCAGGGGTGCTCCGCAGGCCTCCTCCACACCTCTTTCCCCTTTCCATTCAGGGCCCTGCTTCCTTCCGCATCGGCGCTAACTAAGGGCTCTGCTGTCACCGTGCTGATGCAAGCCAAGAGTGCCTTCACTCGGCTACATGTCTGCTGTGAACAGGAGTCTTTTGGAGGCGCAGCCGTGATCCAGTGGGTGCTGTGGTGCAGGGGAGTCGGGGATGCAGGCGATGTGCAGGCAGGGGAGGGGCGCTGGCCACAGGGGGAGCCCCGGGAGGGTCTCTGCTGCTCTGCTATCCTGTCCAGGTCCACAATCAACCCTGAATCTGAGATGATGGCGTGAGTCATCTGTGTGTCTCTGCCTTGTCACCCTCGTGCCCCAGCTGTCTTGACTCCCGCCCTTTTCTAGCCACCTCTTGCTGTTGCAAAGTTGTGTTTCCTCCCATTTCCATTTTTACTGATTTTATCTGTGGGACCAGACGGGCTCTTGCTCTCAGTCACCGAGGTCCCTCGCCCCCCACCCCCCGCAGTCATGTGGTGGGACGTTCTGTGCATCAAGTGCTTGGGGGCTTCTGTGCTCTCTAGACACCAGACCTGCGATCCAGGTAACAGGTGGAGTATGGCTGGGGGGACAGCAAGGCAAACATTTTGCCAGGTGTATGTGCCCTAAGGAGACATTCTCAGTGACAGCCAAGAGATCAGAGACCACTTTACAGAAGAAAAAAATGAAAATCAGGAAAGTACCATAGTACTTCTAAGACTGCAGAGCATGTAACTGAATCAGAAATAGAACTTGCAGGAATTTTACGGTAGTTTATTATTTTATTGTGTTTTTCATTAGGTCCCACATACACTTGGCTCAAAATCAAAACGACAGAACAAAGATATATGTCATGATGCCTTTTTATGACCCCATCCCTGTCTACCTCTTTCCTCTCCCATCTGCTCCGACTTCATTTTTGTTTCTTGTGTCTCCTTCCAGTATTTCTTCATGCAGGTATAAGCAAATATGAATACATCTTGTTATTTTCTACGCCTTTTGCCCCAAAGGCAGCATATTAAATATACCACTCTCCATTTTGTCTTTTCACTTATGAGGTCCCAGACAGCTTCTTCATCAACTTCAATAGTTTTTTTTACAGCTGCATTGTGTGTAGTCCTTTCTCTTGATTTACTATTTTTTTAACGGTATTATTGAGATATGATTCACATACCATGAAATGTTTAGAGTCTATAAATAAGAGGTTTTTAGTACATTCAGAGATGTAGGATCTCCACACAGTACCATAGATTTTCAACCAGTCACCTATGACGAAACAACCTATTTCTAATCTGTAGCTATTACAACAACAACAACAAAAAAGCTGCAGGAGCGTTCAGGTTTGCACCTCTTTTTACACATGCTTGGGTGCTTCACTAGGGCAAATAGCTGCGGATGGACGAGCGACGCACATGGAGATTTTGGTGTCTGCCTTGTTCTCCAAGTTGATTGTGCTAATTTATCACCAACCTTGAGGAAGAAGACCCTCCCTCCCTAATTCCTTCCCTCCCCCAACACGCCAGCTCAGAATAGTATTATTCTTTTAATTTTTACTTATCTGAAGTATAAAAAAATGGCATCTCATTGTAGCTTCAAGTTGTCACCAATTATACTTTTATCTTAAAAATACATTTTCCATTGCAGTAGTGTTGTGGTTCCATGATGACCCCTAATGGTCCTCGCCCCCTGGAGGTTCCCCTTCTGTGAATCAGGGTTGCCTGCTCACCTGATGGAACACGGCAGCTGTGACATGTGTGACACTAAGACCAGGTCATGAAACGTGTTGCCCCTTCCTCCCAGCCTCTGGATGGCTTGCTCTGGGGGAAGCCGGCTGCAGTGCGCTGAGGCTGACGTGGACAAAGCCAAGCGTGCCCGGCTTGTGAGCCAGTCACCTTCACAGTGGATTCTCCAGCCACAATCAAAACGTCGGAGGACTGTGGCCTCAGCTGGCATCTCACTGTAACCTCAGGAGAAATCCTGGGCTGGAACCACCCGGATGAGGCCCTCCTGCATCTGTGCCTTCAGAAACAGTGAGAGAGAATAAATGGGGTGATTTGTTACGCAGCAGAAGGTGACTACTGTATTCACTGCGTGTGCAACGCATAACTGCTACCTCTTAGCATATTTCTTAAAATGGCTCAACAGAGAGCGAGCTATAAATTCACACACCTTGATATAAATCAGTACTTTCTATCTCCGCTTTAGCTGTTGTTGATAATTGCTTGGTCCCGAATTCTGCTTTAAGGAGAAATTATAGCGTGCCTGCTTACCCTCTCCAAGTGGCACAGGGGGCGACATCTCTTTTCTGGCCTCCGAGCTGTCCAACTCTACCTTCTCAGGAGGTGGGTCAGAACTGTCAGCCTGATTTCCCCTGACCTGACAGCAGGCGTTGGTTTGCCTCTTCAGTTGTGACGATGCTACTGAGAGGGCACATGTCACCCACCCATCGTGCCCCCTCTCCTGAGGGTTCCTGACGTCTGCTCCATGGGACTTGCATTTCAGGTACAGGCGGCTCTGCATTCTGGCGGTGGCCCAAATTGCTTGTGGCTGTTTCCTTTCCAACTGGGACAAAGATTTTGTTTTGTTTTGTTTCTGTCCAATCTACCTTTCCAGCCCGAGACCCACACCATCTCTGGGCTTTTCTTCCCTGAGCCACCCTCTATATTTTATACTTATGAGTACAGCTTAACAACAAATTGATGGTGAACAGAAAATCAGTAGTTGGCTCTGGCGGGCTCTTTTGTCAGGAAAGCTATTAATTTACAGCCACATTTTACAGTTTAAAAAAGCAACACAGTTATGGAAGAGCCTGAAGAAAGGGAATGTTCTCTGAGGGCTCCTAGCCAGCCCGTGGCAGCCTTCTTGTCAACAAATACACTCCCCGCACCCAGAGGCAACCAGGACACAGGGTCACTTTGAACAGAGCATGAAGCCCCCTGCAGGGGTCCAGTTGTTTTCAAGCCTGACTTTTCTAGAGATTTTCAAAGTGACCAGATATGTCTATTAAAGACCTAAAACTCATTTTAAAAGCCAAGTTTAAAACAGGGACATATAATTATTTTCCTTGTGGGCACAATCCCTCCTACGTGTGTGGATGACTTTTTTTTTTAATTGATGTATCGTTGATTTTCTTGTGTTCATTTCTGCTGTAGAGCAAAGTGATTCAGTTATACATATATAGATACTCTTTTTTAATATTCTTTTCCATTATGGTTTATCACAGGATATTGAATAGAGTTCCCCGTGCTGTACAGTAGGACCTTGTTGTTTATCCATCCTATATATAATCGTTTGCATCTGCTAATCCCAACCACCCAATCCACCCCCCTCCCCCTTGGCAACCACAAGTCTCTTCTCTATGTCTGTGAGTCTGTTTCTTTTTCATAGATAAGTTCATTTGTGTCGTATTTTAGATTCCACATGTAAGTGATATCATATGATATTTGTCTTTGTCTGACTTACTTTGCTTAGTATGGTAATCTCTAGGTCCATCCCTGTTACTGCAAATGGCATTGTTTCATTCTTTTTTATGGCTGAGTAATATTCCCTTGTGTATATATGCCACATCTTCTTTATTCATTCCTCTGTCAATGGACATTTAGGTTGTTTCCACGTAGACAACTTCTCGCTGAGGTGTTAGAGCCATGCTGTCCGACATAGTAGCCACTAACCATGTGTGGCTATTTAAATCTAAGTTCAAAGTAATTTGTATGAAACTAAATAAAAAATTCAGTCCCTTGACGACACACCAGCCACATTTCAAGTGCTCAGGAGCCACGTATGGCTGGTGGCTGCTGTACTCAAGATTGCAGATTATAGAACAGTTCCACGACTTGGAAAGTTCTATTGGTCACCTCTGGCTCAGTTTTGCCTGGTTCTTTTTGTGTGAAAACAAACAGAACAAAGCACCTCCCACTACAACGGAGAAAGACACTAGAGTCAGAATTTTCTGACTCAAGATTCGGCTAATATTTCCTCAGTGGGGAGACTCAGTGGTTAAAAGTCATCAAATATTGAATATATGCAAAGCCAAGAAGTAGCCCTCTCTCTCCCCTGTTAAAAACAAACAAATCCAAAAAAATAACAACAAAGCATGTGGTTCACTTAGTGGGGGTTTGAGATATTTTGACCAATGGAGGAGAGACCATGCTTTCCGACTTTATAGAAGCAACACTTGGAAGAACTGGTTAATGCTTGCAAATCCTTTTGAAGATGGAAAGCACAGTTACATAAGTGCCAAGTGCTATTTCCTTTATTAACATCTGTATTAATAATAGGAAAAAGAGTGCTATGTTACAATGGGTTTTCTTCAGATATGTGAACTCCAAAATATATTTTGTGTATCCAGCTCTTTTAGAATTTAAAAGAGGAAATAAAATAACTCAAAAAAAGAATGCATGAAAATCTACCAGGAAAGTAGACAATGTCCATTTACAAGGCACATATAGCTCTGTGTTTCATACACGTCTCGCACGATCTAAGTTAGAGTCAAGAATATTCTCCAGGGAACACCTGGGGGTACCTTGGGAACCTTTGTTGGCGTCTCCTTGCTTCACAGAAACAAACCTATATGGGTGGAACATCTGCAAGCCAACACCACTCGTGAGCAAGTAGCAGCAATAAAAGTAACAGTGAACATTCTTTGAGAACTTATGTCAAGCTCTGGCCAAGAGCTTCACATGAATCATGTCCTTTAATTCCCACAAGATCCACAAGTTAGAAATTACAGTATTGCCCCCATTATACAGGTATGCCAACAGAGGCAATGCAGGGTTTTCCTGAAGGCACTGGGAGACTGGGAGATGGCCAGAGACAGCATTCTTTATGGCTGGAGTTCTGCATTCTGTGAAGGGATTTGGCTCTAGAAGTTTCTGGAGGATGCCTGAAACTGAGCAGGACCCTGCAGGCCTTCCTGGGTACAAAAGCCACTGCATGTCCCCTGTTTCTTTTTTTTCCAATTTACAAGAGTTTTTATTTGAGGACCCCACATTTCTAACATGATTTGTTAAGTCAGTTTTTTTTTAACATTTTATTTTATATTGGAGTATAGTTGATTAACAATGTTGTGATAGTTTCAGGTGTATAGCAAACTGATTCAGTTATATATATACATGTATATATTCTTTTTCAAATTCTTTTCCCATTTAGGTTGTTACATAATATTATGCAGAGTTCCCTGGGCTATACAGTAGGTCCTTGTTGGTTATCTATCTTAAATATATCAATGTGTACATGTCAATCCCAAACTCCCTAACTATCCCTTCCCCCCTGGTAACCATAAGTTTGTTCTCTAAGTTTGTGAGTCTGTTACTGTTTTGCAAATAAGTTCATTTGTATCATTTCTTTTTAGATTCTGTGTAAAAGTGATATCATACAATATCTCTTTCTCTGACTTACTTCACTCAGTATGACAATCTCTAGGTCCATCCATCTTACTGCAAACAGCATTATTTCATTCTTTTTAACGGCTGAGTAATTTTCCATTGTGTATATATATATACCACATCTTCTTTATCCATTCCTCTGTCGATGGACATTTAGGTTGCTTCCATGTCTTGGCTATTATAAACAGTGCTGCAATGAACATTGGGGTGTATATATCCTTTCACACCATGTTTTTCTCTGGATATATGACCATGAGTGGGATTGCAGGATAATATGGTAGCTCTATTTTTAGTTTTTTAATGAACTTCCATACTGTTCTCCATAGTGGCTGTACCAATTTACATTCCCACCAACAGTGTAGGAGGGTTCCCTTCTCTCCACACCCTCTCCAGCATTTATTGTTTGTGGATTTTTTGATGATGGCCATTCTGACTGGTGTGAGGTGATATCTCACTGTAGTTTTGATTTCCATTTCTCTAATAATTGTCCCCTGTTTCTTGTTTGTAGAAAAAGGCTGCAGTCTCCTAGGCCTTTCCTGAGTTCCAACAAGCTGACTCAAGCAGTTACTAATTAGGGAGGGAAGTGAAGGAATGCAGAAATGAAGGAAAAGCAGTCAAGAAACAATAGTTCAGGGATAAAACAGAGATCTAGCTCCTCCTCCAGGAATATACGTCATAATCTGACGCATATCTCTGAGTTGTTCTGCAGAAACTAAGACCCCACCCAGGCAGAGGATGGTGACCACAAGCACACGGACCCCAGACTGGTTGGAACCAGAAGGTTGATGATTAAGATCCCCAGGACATCACCTTATCACCTCACCACCAACCAATCAGAAGAAATTCATGCCCGCTCCAACCCTCACCCCAAATGTTGCTTTAAAAGCCGTTCCCTGAAAGCCATTGGGGAGTTCAGGTCTTTTGAGCATGAGCTGCCCATTCTCCTTGCTTGGTGCCCTGCAAATAAACGCTGTACTTTCCTTCCCCACAAACTGGTGTCAGCAGATTGGCTTTGCTGCAGGGCAGGCGAGTGGACCCAAGTTCCCTCCAGTAACAAGCCCTGAGCAGAGGAGAGTCCACTTTTTATGCTGTCCAAAAGAAAAGACAACCCATCTGAGGCCCCAAACTCATTGCCAGTTGAGACTGGGATCCAGACAAGAGTGAGAAAAAAATTTATAAATGAAACAATATATCATGGTGTCCTGGACCTCCAGGGTTTCAGTCAGCTAGGAAGGAGGACATCTGGAAAACTGGATCCTAATGTCTTCAGCAAAAGTGTATAGGAAATAGAAGACTGTACTGAGAAAGTCAGAAGGTTGAACAGCCCTTAATTCCCAGCACCCTCTGCGATCTCCAGGTGAAACACTTATGACACCCTTTTCTGGGAGGTCCATGGGGGGGGTGCTGTGCTGGGGAATCACCCCCAGTCCATCTTCTTCCTTCCTTCTTCTCTGGAGACCAGGGGCTCAGGGATGAAAGGACCCCCAAAAACGCTAAGGGGGCATTTAGGAAGCAAAGCCCAACCCTGCCCTCCCATTTGGCTCCCCATCTTCTTCATGGGGCTGTGAGTTGCCATATATCTTGGGGTCAGTTTCCCAAACTTGCATAAGAGAGGAAGTTGACAAAGGTGGGGTGGGTAAGGGAGGGCCCATCTTATTCCTGGTGCCTTCAGAGGGGGTGAAGACCCTTTTGGTGAGTTTCAAGCTCATTGATATTCACCCCAAGCCTTAATTATTTTCATGTAAATCACAGGAAGATTTTAGATAAGAATAGGTCAAGGAACAAAGTTACATTTACATTCCCAAGCTCCTTTCTCTCTGACCTGTTAATTCAGCCGTTGATGTTCGCCTCTTAGAGCAAGGGAGCAGCTTATGTGCTGGGAAGGGCTCTGGCTGCCTGGTGCCTGTGATGCCTGAGTCCTGGGGTCCAGGGGTCCTGGGGTGAGTGATGTAGCTGCAGGTGCAGGTCTCCTCAGCTGTTAGAATTTGCAAATTCCGGGAATGCCGTCCGTGTAGTAGGAGCCAGCCTTCAAAGACTTTTCTATTATTTCATTGTGTTTGGCTTCCTCAGGCATGGTTCCCACCCTCAAGGTGTTTGCAGTCACCTGGGGCAGAAGAGGCAGCCTCTTGTACCTGCCTCTGGTGTGTCTCCCTCAATGGGATGTGAGTTCTCAGAGGACAGGAATCACTGACTTGTTCCCTGGTGTGTGGCCAGCACCCGGAACAGTGGCAAGCAGTAACAGATATTCACCTTGCATTTGTTGAATGAATCTAAGGTGAAGGACAGCGAGACACAAGAAAGATCCTTAGTGATACGGAAATTAGCAGGAGGCATCTTAACGACCAGCGGGAGGACAAAGAAAATGTTTACAAAGAAGATGGTACTTAGCGTCCTAACTGTCTTACCAAGTTTTTTAACCAAGTTAACTGAATTTACCACTTGCTAGTTAACAAGTATATAAAGAAACAGCAGTTCATCAACTCTGCCAAATGTGACATTTCCAATTAGCCATGGAACCCGTACTGAAACTCACCCCTGTATTTTCTTTATTAAAGCATAATCGCCCTGAAGGCACACTTTACAAAGTGCATGTACATTTCTTTTAATGTTCAATTCCAAGTGATTTTCATCTTGTTCTTGCAGTTTATGGATTGAAGGAAGCTGTGGAGTGGTATATGGTTATTAGAATCAAGCATGACTTGCGTCGTATTTTTTGGTAAGTTAAAGCATGAGGCCGAATGCTTGATTTTGAAATAGAAGGTTGCAGATACTGGGCTGCATTGATCATTTCATTCAGGAAGGTCTGTGGGTGACTCTCTCGTGGGGAGATGGAGCGCTGATGAATGATGGGGCGTCTTCCTTGAAGGCCGAAGTGAATCACCTTCATGTGGCTGCTTGAACGTGAGAAGATGGGCAAGGAGAATTCTCAATGTGTGAATTCTATGATGCTGCCTGCTATGGAATCATAACAACGGAGCATGCGGCAAATATTTACCGACCACAGTGTGCGAGGCCCATGCTGTTTATTAAAATGTGTGCAATGAGTTGTGGGATATGGTCATCACACTGCCTGTAAGCAGCAGGTGGAAGGGCAGGTCACGGGAAGCAGCAAGTGGGAAGTGACGAGTGCACATCAGGCCCCGCCCAGCCCGGCCTCTGCCTGCCGCACGCCCCTCACTCAGCGCAGCCGCAGTCTGCCCCAGGCCTGGGCCAGCTCTCACAGGCAGGAACGCACAAGTAGCCCACCCCAGTTCAGTCTCAGCACATGTGGGATGCTGGACAGAGCCCTAGAAGTTTCTGACACAGTAAATACTCAACAGGGACTTCTGGACGAGTGCATGCGTATGTCCAGGTGTGCAAGAGCAGATGGGAGCGGAAGGGGACGTGACAGGAGCTGTGCAGCACGCGGGGGAGGGCGGGGAGGGAGGTGGGCACGCACAGGACACGCGCAGACGTGATGGGAGCCGCTGGGGTCGCTCAGAGAAACCTCCTGGAAGAAGGCAGGCTTGGCCCCAGTATTGAAAGCGTTTGCCGGGGCGGTGCGGGAGGCGATCCGGGGAGGGCGTCCGGCGGCGCGTCTGTATTGGGAGGGGGCGGGGCGCGGCTGAGCTCCACTATGGCTGGGGGCCCAGTGGCGCTTTGTGCCGTGAAGGCACCCACGGGGGCCGTTCCCCGCGGGCACTGTGTGTGCAGGGTGCCCGCAGTGAGCATCTCACGGCCTGGCTGCGTGGGGCTTCAGTCAGCGAATGAACCGTGAACGAAGTCAGCGGGCTTTTGGTCCAGTGACAACAGCGGGGTCCGCCTTTCCCCTTCCCTGAACCCCCGTCCCCGCCAAGCACAAGTGGGGGGCCCAGTGCTCTGAGGAGAGGGGGGGGCCCGCTGTGAACCTAGGGAAGCCTGGGCCTCAGGCCTTCACTGGTCGCGGAAGGGAGCCTAACGATGTGTTCGTAGCGCTGTATGATTTGCAAAGTTTGCAAAAGTAAGATAGCTTTTTCTCAAGCGTACTCGCAAACCTGTATTAGCCCGCGCCTCGCAGCACGGGCCCTGGCGCTGCCCGGCCTCGCGTTTGCGAGCTGAGTCTCCCGGCCCCTCCCCAGGCCCAGCCGCTGTGCTGGTCGTCTAGCTTCTGCTCGAGGACACGGCCTGTGCTCTGAATTGCTCACCCACCCCTGGGCCGGCTGGGGTGCGGGGACCGGGACGGGACCGAGGCAAGAAGAGCGCGGAGAGACCTGGCGGGGCCGCGCGGACGGCCGTGGGAACCGCGCCCAGCAAGGCCGACCTCTGCTGAGCGTCTGTTCTTCAAATCAATTTGAAGAAATGGGAGCAGGGCACCCTCAAGTGCAACGGGCTCTGAATAAACAGACGTTGAAATCACAGGGACAAGCGGCGCTCACTGTGCAGCTGACAGAGTGGCTTGGTGAAGCGCTTTCCTCCAGCGGCCCGCTGGGTTTGCTCGGGGGCAGAGGTCTTGGCAGGGCTGGCCTTGGCCGGGTGAAGCCCATGGAGTCCCAAGGGGGAGGCTCGCACCACACAGAGATCTTAAGACAGCCCTCCTGAGGCAGGGATATAAGCAGAGACCAGGAGGAGGGGCAGCTAGTCTAGACTAGAGGGCTGGCTCTGTAGCTCGGTATTGATCCGTTCTGCTGATGATAATCCTCTGTTTAGAAAGTACGCTTGCTTGTCTTCCTGTTGACCTTCTGCCCTCATCTTACCAGAGGGAGTCCCAGCCCTTGCTGGCCGTGGAGTTCACTGCCAAGTGCTCTCAGGGCAGCCCGTCTCCTGTGGTGTGCAGGACTCTAGGGCATGCCCTTTGCCCTCTTCAGCCGTCTGGCGCGTGTGCGCCATTGCCTCCAATTTAAACGTTCTCGGCGTGGCACTCAAAGTGCGCCTTCCATAAACGCTCCCCACTCCACACGCCCTGAACCAGCTGAGCGGATGCCCTTCTCCAACCTGCCCCGTAGTTTCTGTCCTCCCAGACTTGCTCAAGCTCTTCCTCTGCTTGGAAAGCCCCACTGCCCACTACAGATCCCCCCACCCCTTCAGAAGCCACCTCAATTCAGGCAGACATTCAGAATCTTCCAGAGAGTTCTCCCGATTCCCCAAAATCTTTAACCAGGAGTGGAGGGGAGGGGAGGCGCCTGGAGACCAACACGTTTCCAACTACAGCTCTGCTTCCTTCTCTTTGGGAATCCCCAGGGGACCCAGGGAATGGACCTGACAATGGGTTTGGCTTGGAGGTCAAGCAGATAAGGCCTAGAGATCAACTAAGTCAGTGGTCCCCAACCTTTTGGGCACCAGGGACCGGTGTCGTGGAGGACAGTTTTAACATGGACGGGGGCAGGGATGGTTCAGGCGGTAACGTGAGTGATGTGGAGCGGCAAATGAAGTTTTGCTGCTCGTTCGCCGGCCGCTCACCTCCTGCTGTGCGGCCCGGTTCCTAACAGGCGGCGGACTGATACGGGTCTGTGGCCTGGGGGTTGGGGACCCCTGAACTAAATGCTGCCAGCTGATCACTGGGGGTCAGTTTTCTTGGTGAATAAGTCAGAACAGAGAGCATTGAACTTCAGGGGCAAGTTGTGTGACAGTTGATGTGATGGGTTGGCCCATTGGCCTCTAGGCAAAAAGCACACAAAGAGAGAACTGTGTATCTAGTTGGGAGATTCAGTAACCCCCTAACAAGCCCTCCTAAGGAAGGATAGAGGCATCTTTAGGGGTTAGAAAAGGACTTCTGTTTCAGACAGTGGGTGAAAGGCATAGTGACTAAATTTTGAGAATTACTCTGAGTTATGGAAGCTCTGGTTAAAATAATAGGATTTTCAAAGTCTTTGTCATTCCTTCAGCATACACCCACTGAGCGCCAGTGTGGCGGACACCAGGATGTGCACCCAGACCTGGTTTCGTGAAGGGTCTGTGACCCAGGTGCTGGGGGTACTGTCAGCAGACACCGCCACCTGTCAGCCCCTTGGGGGTTGCCTCACTGCAGGAGCTGTCTCACCCCACGTCAGGCTCTTTTTCAGCACAGTGACTGATTTGGGGGTATAGGGGCCTGGCCATCTTGGCCTAATGTGAGACACGTCTGAAGAAGGGTCGGTTTAGTTGCAGAGTTCCCCGTGGGTTTGGTTGAGTCTGTCGTTGGGCCTGAATCCAGTTTACTTTCTCCCTCGGCCCAGTCTTGCCTCCTTCCCTGTCATCCGTAGTGCTGGTACCGAGGGCATTCCTTAAGACACACCCTGCATGCTGAATTTCCATTCAGCGCCTGCTTCCCGAGGGATCAACAACATGCGTCCTGCTGGGCCAGCGCTGTGGACGATTATCATCATGATCTCAATTATACATGTTTGAGAAGTATTTAGAATTTCCCACAGACTCAGATAGAATGTATCCCTAGATCTCTATAAATATTTAGTAAACAAAAGAATGGACAATCGAGTGGCTCTTCAAAACGGGATTAGAAGGCAACATGCTAGTTGAGCTTTCCCCACGGACACCCTCTGCGTCACATCCACACACATTGGTTAGAGAAGATGACCTTCCCAGAGAAAGCACGTGGCTCTTGAGTTAGCATAAATGGAGTCCTTCAATAAGATTCTGGTGTCAAAGCCCAAGGCCCGCAGCCAGACAGTGGCTGAGCCACGATGAGAATGGAGCATCCTCTTCCCAGTCCAGCCCCTCTCCACGACCCCTCTGAATTCATCTTGGGGGCTCTTCAAAAATGTCAGGAGTCATTTCTGATTTAGTTTGTCAAATCCTATTTCACGCAGTCTTGCAAGTCAGCGGGGACCCTGGCCTTGGGCTACAGTGGCAGAGACAGGCATCACTGGATTTGGCAAATGTTGGCATCCTCGGTACAGGGAGGACTACTGGCCGAATCCAGACCAGGCCTCCCAGCATTCAGATGTCCCTCGAGCTGTTGAAGTGACAAGACGTGAGGTAGGCGGAACCTATGGGGCAACCACTAGTTCTTGCAACTTGTAATCCCGAATTCAGGTGTAGTTCTTAAAGACGTAAACAAACATTAAATGTGCAATTTTTAAAAGTTTTATGGGAAAAGAACTAGGCTAAGAGCCAGAACAGTTGGATTCTGAAACTAGCTCTGCCTCTAACTCATTATGTAATCCAGGAGAAAACAATCCACTCATTCATAAAAATATTCTTTTTTCATAGGCAAAACAAAGGTGATGAATTAGATGCTATTTGAGGTCCTATGGCTAAACAAAGTTAGGGAGGGGTTTCTCTTTTAAGGGAATCTGTTTCAGTAGATCATTCCATTTTTAAAAAATTAATGGATTTTATTGTTTAGAGCAGTTTCAGTTTTAGGTTTACATGTATCTACTATTACAGTTTCCTACAGAATAGTGTCACTGCTCTAAAACTCCTCTGCGCTCTACCGGTTCGTCCCTCGTGCTCCCAAACTCCTGGCAACCACAGATCTTATTCCTGTCCCCATAGTTTTGTTTTTTACAGACCGCCATATTGTTGGAACTATACAGTATGCAACTTTGTCAAATTGACTTCCTTTACTTAGTAACATGCATTGAAGTTTCCTTCCTATCTTTTGGGGGTGTGATAATTCATTTCTTTTTATTGCTGAATAATAGTTCATTGTCTGGATGTACCACAATTTGTTTATCCATTCACCTACTGAAGGACATCTTGTTTGCTCCTAAGTTTTGGCAATTATGAATAAAGCTGATATAAACATCCACGTGCATGTTTTTCTGTGGACATAAATTTTCAACTCCTTTGGGTGAATACTAAGGAGCATGATTGCTGGATCATATCGTAAGAGTATGTTTAGTTTTATAACAAACCACTAGACTGTGTTCCAAAGTGGCTGTATCATTTTGCATTCCCACCAGCAATGAATGAGAGTTCCCATTTCTCCACATGCTGAAAGCATTTGGTGTTGTCAGAGTTTTGGATTTTAACCATTATAGTAGGTGTGTAGTGGTTTCTCACGGTCATTTTAATTTGCCATTCCCTAATGACATATGATGTTGAGCACCTTCTAATATGATTATTTGCCATCAGTATATCTTCTTTGGTAAGGTGTCTGTTCAGGTATTTAAAATTGGATTGTTTTCTTATTGCTGAGTTTTTAAAATTCTTTGTGTATTTTGGATAACAGTCCTTTATCAGATATGTGTTTTGCAAAGATTTTCTTACAGCCTGTGGTTTGTCTGTTCATTCTCTTAACAGTGTCATTAACAGAGCAGTAGTTCTCAATTTTAATGAAATCCAGCTTATCAATTCTTTCTATCATAGATCATGCTTTTGATGTTGTATCTAAAAAGTCATCACCAAACCTAAGGTCACCTAGATTTTTCTCTTTCATTATCTCTAGAAGTTTTATAGTTTTGCATTTTACATTTCGGTTTATGATTCATTTTGAGTTAATTTTTGTGAAAGGTGTGAGATCTGTGTCTAGATTCATTTTTTTTCCATTTGAATGTCTAGTTATTTCAGCGCAAGTTGATAAAAAGATTACACTTTCTCCATTGAAATGCCTTTGCTCCTTTGTCAAAGATCAGTTGACTGTATTTGTGTGGGTCTATTTCTGAGCTCTCTACTCTATGCCTTTGATGAATTTGTCTATTCTTTCACCAATACCACACTGTCTTGATTACAGTAGCTTTATAGTAAGTCTTGAAGTCAGGGAGTGTCAGTCCTCCAGCTTTGTTCTCCTTCAATACTGTGTTGGGAATTCTGGGTCTTTTGTCTTTCCATAGAAACTTTAGAGTTAGTTTGTTGATGTGCACAAAATAACTTGCTTGGATTTTGACTGGGGCTGCATTGAATCTGCAGATCATGTTTGGAAGCACTGACATCTTGACTATACTGAGTCTTCTTGTCCGTGAACATGGAATATTTCTCAACTTATTTCGTTCTTCTTTGGTTTCATTCATCAGAGTTTTGTAGTTTTTCTCACATAGATATTATAATATTTTGTTATATTTATACCTAAATATTTCATTTTGGGGTGCTGCTGTCAATGGTATTGTGTTTTAAATTTCAAATTCAAATTGTTCATTGCTAGTATATAAGAAAGCAATCTTATATCCTGAAACCTTACTATAATTGCTTATTAGTTCCATTTTTTGTTGTTGTTTGTTTTTTTATTTATTTTTGGATTTTCTACATGACAATCTTGTCATTTGAGAAGAAATATAATTTTATTTCTTTCTTCCTGATCTGTATACATTTTATTTCCCTTTCTTGTCTTACTGCATTGGCTAGAAATTCCAGTATGATGTTAAACAGGAGTAGTGAGAGTGAACATCTTGATTTATTTCTAACCTTAGTAGGAAAGCTTCTAGTTTCTATTAAGTATTAAGTTGTTAGATGTAGATTTTTTGATAGATGTTCATTATCAAGTTGAGCAAGCTCCCCTCACTATTCCTAGTTTGCTGAGAGGGTTTTTTAAAAATCATAAATAGGTGTTACACTTTGTCAGATGCTTTTTCTGTATCTATTGATATGTTCATGTGAATTTTCTTTTTTAGCCTGTTCATGTAATTGATTACATTGTATTGAATGAATTACATTGATTTTTGAATAGTGAACCAGGCTTGCATACTTGGAATAAATCCCACATGGTCATGGTATATAATTCTTTTTATACATTGTTGGACTTGATTTGTTAACTTTTTGTTGACGATTTTCATGTCTATGTTCATGACCGATACTGGTCTGTAGGTTTCCTTTTTTATAATGTCTTTATCTGGCTTTGGCATTAGAGTAATGCTATTCTCATAGAATGAGTTAGGATGTATTTGCTTTGCTTCTGTTTTATTGAAAAGATTGTGGAGATTTGGTATCATTAGTTCCTTAACTATTTGGTAGAACTCAATCAGTTAACTCATTTGTGCCTAGTGCTTTCTGGTTTTGAAGGTTATTAATTATTGATTCAATTTTGTACATAGATACAGGCCTATTCAGATGATCTGTTTCTCCTTGTCTGAGTTTCGGCAGATTGTGTCTTCCAAGGAATCGGCCCGTTTCATCTAGGTTATTAAATTTGTGGTCACAGAGTTGTTCATTATATTCCTTTATTATTTTTTAAACATCCCTGGGATCAGTAGTGATGGCCATCTTTTAAATTCTGATGGTAGTAATTTGAGTCTTTGCACTTTTTTATTTGTTTGATTGTTGACCTGGATAGAGACCTGTCAATTTTATTAATCTTTTCAAAGAACCAGTTTTGGTTTTGTTGACTTTCTCTCTTAATTTCCTGTTCCAAATTCATTGATTTTTGGATTTAATTTTCTCTTCTCTTCTTCCCTTTCTTGTTTCCTGTGGTGGAAGCTTAGTTTATTAATTTAAAATATTTCTTCTCTTTCTAATATATGCATTCAATGCTATCAATTTCCCTCTAAGGATTGCTTTTACTTAATCTCATAGAACTTGTTAAGTTGCATTTTCAGTTCCATTTAGTTTGAAATATTTAAAATTTTTCTTGAGACTCTTGACCCATATTTATTTGGACATGTGTTGTCATCTCTAAGTTTTGGGTTTTCCAGCTATCTTTCTGTTATTGATTTCTAATTTGATTCCACTGTGGTCTGAGAGAATACTTCATATAATTTCTACTCTTTTAAATTCACTAAGGTGTGTTTTATGGCCCAGATTGTGATCTGTCTTGGTAAATGTTCTGTGTGAGCTTGAGAAGAATGTACTCTGCTATTGTTGGAGGATGTATTCTATACATGTCAACTAAATCAGTTGATTGATGGTGTTGCTCAGTTCAATTATATCCTACTGATTTTCCACCAGCTGAGTCTGTCTATTAGTGAAAGAGGGATGTTGAGGTCTCCAATTATAATAGTAGATTTGTCTATGTCCCCTTGTAGTTCTATCAGTTTTTGCCTTACATATTTTGAAGCTCTGTTTTTAGGTGCAAAAACATTAAGAATTATTTTGTCTTCTTGGATAACTGACCCCTTTATCATTACACATTGCCCCTCTTTATCTCTGATAACTTTCTTTACTCTGAAGTCTGCCTAGTTTTAAATTAATATAGCTATTCCCACTTTCTTTTGATTAGTATTAGCATGGTATATCTTCCTGCAACCTTTTAATTTAAGTCTGTGTTTTATATTTAAAATGGATTTCTGCAGACAAAATATATTTGGTTTTTTATGTACTCTGACAGTCTCTGTCTTTTTTTTGAACTTTTTTTTCTTCCAGTTTCACTGAGATATAACTGACATACATCACTGTATAAGTTTAAGGTGCACAGCATAATGATTTGACTTACATCATGAAATGATTATCACAAGTTCAGGGAACATCTATCATCTCATATAGATAAAAAGTTAAAGAAATAGAAAAAAGTGCTTTTCCTTGTGACGAGAACTCTTAAGATTACTCTCTTAACAACTTTCATGTATAACACAGAGCAGTGCTAATTATATTTATCATGTTGTACATTACATCCCTAGTACTTATTTACCTTATAACTGGAAGTTTGTACTTTTTTGACTGCCTTCATCCAATCCTCCCCTGTCCCCCATGTCCCTGGGCTGTGTCCTTCACAAGTGCTTCTCAGCACCCCATCCCACCCTCAGGTGAGACAAGGTGGCTAGAGGGGCTGGAGTTGTGTATCTCCCTTCTCACACATGGAAGGCTGTTAGGAGGGCTGGAGTTGAGTATCCGTCTTTGCTCAGGTTACTTAGGCTTTGAGAAAACCCTAAGAGCAGGTTAGGCTCTGGTAAAATAGTTTCTCTTGAGGGTAGGCCTTGTTAAGAGCAATGGAATGTTCTATGTATTTCAGAGTGGTTACTTTTCTCTTCCCACTGCCAGAAGCATTAGATATTTCCCCCTGATATTGTGAGAATCTCATAGACTCCCGCAGGTAAAACACAAAAGTGTGGGGACCTCTCCAAAGAAAATGGGCCCCCCTGGAGTTTTTAACTCTCAGACTTGTCCACACTGAGCCTCCATAAATTTGTCAGCTACCATTCAGGTTTTCCTACTCTGGTACTGGTTCCCAGAGATTTATACTCCAGAAGCTGTATTTTGATTTTTTTTTTTTAATTATAGAAGTAAGGCAAAGCAGTATGGATGTACTATTCTTGTATGCACTACCTCATAAGTGCCCCTCTCCTTGTGCAAAGGCAACCATCGCCTCTGAAGATTCAGAATTGTTACAAGGCAACAAAATGTGAAAGCCAGAGTCAATGGTCACCTTAACTACCAAAGCAGACATTTGAAGCTAATTTCAAATTCAGTAGCTTGGGAAGCGAAAACTTTTGATATGCAGAAACTCAGGTTTTTGTGAGAGAGAAGAAAAGATCATGAAAATAAAAAAACAAAAATCTGGAAGGAGCAGGACATAAAGTTTACCCATAAAGATTAAATCATGTATTCATCAAGAGTAGAATGGATAACCAAATTGTGCTATTTTATACAAAGAACCATTACATAGCTGGAAAAGTGAAAAAATGATTGTTACCTGTGTCCATGGGGATGAGTCTTGAAACCATAATGTAGAGTTGAAAAAGCAAATCAAAAAGAATGTTACAGTGTGATTCCAGGTACAAGTAGCTCCAAAGTGGCAGCATGTATTTATAGGGATACATGTAAATATAGGTGATTCAAAAAAGAATAACAAGACAGGAATGATTAAGGAAAATTCAGGATGGTGTTTCCCTAACTTGAGCACAGGGTACATGCTCCCAGGGTTTGCCCTGTGCCCAGGAGTTGAACAGGAGACCAAGCACCTCCTGGCAGCCCGCAACACCCAGGTAGGAGGCAACTCTAATCCTTATACACATTCAGAGCCTCAGAAGCTCCACAGACTTTTGTGTTGAAGGGTGGGGAGTAGGAGAGTAATTGTTATTTCCAAGTCCCACCGATATGAGGGGAAGACGTGATATTATACGGGGTTGCCCTTGAGTAGGAGGGTGGTAAAAGTATTTAGAGCTGAAGGCTCATTCTGAAGAGCTGAGACCAGGACTGGGGTTTATAGTGTTGAGTTTTCCTTCTCAGTTTTTAAAATATACATAGACAAAACCACAGACTGGGGTAAAATATTTGCAAATTCAATACCCGATAAAGGTATATAGGACATAGAATATATAGAGAACACTCAAAATTCAATAATAAGAAAGAAAGGAATGGGGAAAAGATTTGAACAGACAATTCACTACAGAAGGTATACAGATGACAAATAAGCACATGAAAAGATACTCATCGTCATTAGTCATTAAGGAAATGCAAATTAACAGTGAATGAGATACCACCCCCAGCTTTTAGAATGGCCAAAACCACAATGACAAGAACAACAAAAAGGCAATAGTAAGCATTGGTGAGGCTGTGGAGCCACTGGAACTCTCATCCCTTGCTGGTGAGAGTGCAAAATGGGGCAGCCATTCTGAAAAACAGTTGGGCAGTTTCTTTTAAAGTTAAACATACACTTACCAAATACAAAACCTGTACACAGAAGTTTATTCCTTATTCACTGCCCAAACTGGAAACAATACACATGTCTTCACTGGTAAATGGATGAACAAACTGTAGTCCATCCATCCAATGGACACTACACAGAAATAAAAGGAACAAACATACAGTAACATGGGTGAGCCTTAAGCTAAGTGAGAAAAGCCAGGCTCCAAAGGCTATATATTGTAGGATTACCTTTGTATGATGTTCTGGACAAAACTATAGAGACAGAAAACAGATCAGTCTTCGCCTGGGTGGGGTCAGGGGAAAGAATTGACTGTAATAGTGTATGAAGGAACTTTTTGGGTTGAGGAAACAGTGCTGTATCTTGATTGTGGTAGTGGTTACATGACTGTATGCATTTGTCAGAAAACTCAGAATGAAAATAATACCCAGAGACCTGCCTTTTCCATTCACAGTGTCACCCCACAGAGTCCTCAGCAGCGGCTGCTGCAGCATTTAAAACCACCGCAGTCCCAGGGAAGATACCCATTCCCCAACATCCCCACACCCCCCGGCTCTCTGTATCATTCGCACGCTGGAAACTAAAATTAGAGCTGATTATTCACTTTCCTCTAAAAGATCAGAAGGGCTAATTTCATTACGTATTACATGCTATTTTCCTATTTTCCCCTGTCACCACAAGAAGTCCCTGACTTCCAGATTAGCCCAAATCAGCCAGACTCCCCAGCCTTGGAATGAGGTAGACACTGTGTCCAGCTGCTAGTGATAGAGACCAGACCACCATGGTTAAACCATTAATGCTTTATTCTCCCACAGTGTCATCAGGGACCCAGGCTATTTTAATATTGGTACAAATGCTTTTGAAAATATTTGGAATTATTTTCTTGGACTAGAAACTCAGAAATGGATTGAAACATGCACGTTTTTGTGGACTCTTGATTCATCGATGCACTTCTTTTCCAGTTGGACGTACCGATTCACAATGTCACTAGCAATGTCAGAGTTCTTGTTTTACTGCAGAACCTTATGAGAAATATTCTGCACTGTGGATTGGTTACAAGACGGCTCAGGTTGATTGGGTGACTGGCCTGTGGCCGGTACGTGCATTCCAGTCTCCTGACTCCTGGTCCTGTGCTCTTTCGCTAAGAAAATTTATGAAGATTACACGGTTGCCTTTCTCCCCCTCCCGCTCTTTCGTCTTTCCGTGCTTCCTCAGCTGTTTGTTGAGGTCCCACGATGTGCCAGGGCTGGATATAGTCTGTCATGGTCTTGTCTTTGGGGAGCGCTGGGTAGTCTTCTCGGAGTGCTTTCTTCCCTCGCCTCCCGGCTCACCGTACTTGCCTCCTATGGGGCGAGCGACAGGTGGGAGAATGCTTAGGAACAGGGATAAGCAGACCCCTGCTCAGGGTGGAGGCGTTATCCCCCTCTGCCTTCCTGATTATTCGGAGCAACAACAGGCGCAGCTAAGTGTGACCCCAGATGAGGTTAAGCTGTAAGTTGTTGAGTACTGGATGGCACTTTCAGCAGGTCTTTAAAGGGAGCTGACAACTCCCCGGGGTTGCCTGGTCTTTATTTCCTGTCCGCATAGGGGCACGTCTAAGGGTCACTCCTCACACCTCTTCTCTAATACTTTCAATTCCCGGGTCCTCTCATCCAATCACAGGACTTTAAATGCCATCTATAAACTGGCCACTTCCAATGTCTCTCTCTAGCCCTGACCTCTCTCCAGAGCCTCAGATTTGTAGACACAGTGGCTACCTCAGTACCTCCCCGTGTATGAATAAGAAGCAGCACACGTCAACATGTCCAAAGCAGACCTCTTCATTTCACGCCTGAAACGAATCCTCCTCCGTGGTTTCCTTTTCAGTAAATGGCACCATCATTCACCAAAATGCCCGGGCCCAGATCCAGGAGTCACGCTGACCCCTCTCTCTCTCACACCCCACGTTCACACCAGCAGCAAGTGCTGGAGGCTCTGTAGCTTGCAACTGATCACTTGTTACCACTCCCCCGCACCGCCGTCCACGTGACCACCAGCCCCTACCTAGACGCCAGGAAGATGGCAAACACTTCCCCATTGTTCGGCTCCTGTCGTCGACAATCAAATCTCCTAACAGGCTCTAGAAGGACCCTTTAAAAACTTAAGAATATGCCACATTCTTGCTCTCACGGGACTCAGGACGAATCAGATTCCTCTCAAAGTCCTCTGGTCCCTGTCTATCGGGCAGGTTCCTCAGGGTCAACAGCTGCACCTTATTCCCCTTTTTATACCAAGCATAGTACCTGGCACATCACAGATGGTTAATCATTATCTGTAGCAATGTTGATTGAATTCTGTGCCCCCCAGATAGCTAGAAAAAACATTTGGTGCTCTCTGTACTAGGAGTAAAAAAATGGTGGCTGACCACTACCATGACCCCTGTCCCCCCAAAGAGAATACGGCAGCAAATGACATCATTGTCAGCTCTTGAAGTAAAGTCTTCTAGGAAATTCTTTCTGACTGTATTTCCCTATCCAGCAACCTGTACTTTCCCACCCCAACCTGAAACCTTCATTGCAACGCTTGGGTTATTTTTTTCATCTTGTGAGTTTTCTTTCGAGTTTGTTTGCTTATTTGGGGACACACTGTTGCAGAATATGAATAACTGAACACAACAAATTTGGATGATAAATTATGGATTACAGATGCCGAGTTATTTTGGAACTGTTGCTCTGTGTGTCGTAGCAAGGTGCTGGAATAGTAGAAATGTGTGTCTTAAATGATCTTATGTTGCTTCCGGAAAAGAAAAGAAAAAGAAAAACCGCAACAGTCCATGACCTGAGGGAAGAGTGCTGTCTGCCGTAGCCCTCTGGCTGGCGTCTCTCCGGAGTCAGCTTGCCGAGGCCCCGGGAGGTGGTGCGCCCTGGGCTCCAGCGGCCTTGGGCTTGGGGGCACTCTGAATAGCCAGCTCTGGCAGGGCCCTGATTGCACGTGCATCGGGGGTCCTTGGTGGGGGAGGGGCTGGGGGACAGGAGGATGGAGGGGGTCGTCAAGAGGAATCTGCAGATTGTGCAGTCATCCTGGGAGCTCGGGGGTGCAGGTGTGGGGGGAGGCAGAGCTCAGTAAACAAGGAGGCTGTCCTGCTGTGGAGCTGGGGATGCAGCGGGGCCAGGCAGTGTGGGCTGTGACGCCGGATTTCTTTCTTATTGTAAGTGGACCAGAAGGCGTCGGAGCTTGCTGGGGACACAGCACAGGCACACCTTCAGGGATGTGGGTGCTGCTTTAGCACAGGTGTGGAGACTGCAGCCTCGGGGGTCCCCAGCTGGGCTACAGAGGCCCAGCCTGGAAGACGTGCGGGGCAGGACAGCTGCCCAGTGCAGGAAGCGGCCAGCAGCTCGTGCTGACCCTGGAGCCAGAGAAGCTCTGGGAGATTTTACAGCTTGCAGTCCAAGTCCCCTCTGTTTACCAATTTTGATTTCCCAGGGGAGGGGAGAGTTTGGTATTCATTCACTGGGGACAAAGCATAACAATTTCCTTTCAGGAGACACAGGGGGTTGGCAGGCCTGGACCAGTCTGTTCCAGAGAGCTCTGAGTTATCGCTAGGTGCTCAGATTCAAGGGGTAGATGTGGCCCAGTGCTACCCCAGCTGCGGGCCTCTGTGACCACAGCCTGGCTGGGTATTGGCTGTGAGCTCTTTAAAGCCCCCTTCAAATGTGGGCTGTGGTAATAAAAATGTCCACTTCCTTCTTTCTCCTGGTGGAGACTGGTGTGTTTTTGAAATGTGAGCTACCGATTTAGGCCCGGGCCCTCAGGCTGGGTGGTCACTGTAGGTGCGGAGAGAAGGGGAGCGAAGGCAGCCGAGCAAGTTCCTGTCGCGGGGAGGTTCTGACCTGAGGGAAGAGGTCCCACGCTAGCGGGCGATGGGCTGAGAGGCTGCGTGTGTTCTGACACAGAGAGGGTGGCATCCTGTGGCTGTCACTGAAGATGCAGGAAGGGAGTCTCTGAGCTCTGGGGAAAGTGTATCACCATTTTATGAGCAGATGATTCTGGGGGGAAGAAGGGGGACCTCGGTCCTTGTCTTCTTTGAAGAAAGAATTCAGCAAAAAGAACAAGATTGTGAAACGGATAAAGTGTTTATTAGAGGCAAAGTGCATGTGGAAGAACACATGGGCAAACTCGGAGTGAGCTGCATGCAATAGGCATGGTTTAAATCGCTTCTATGGGGACGGTTTTCTGTGTTTCTTTTGCCCAGTCACCTTGCTTGTGCCTATATCAGGTCTGACTCCGGGTCCTCCCTGGTGGCGCGTGCGTCTCTCAGCCTAGATGGATTCCAGCGTGAGGGTTTCTGGGGGTTGGCAGGACATATTATGGACTGGCGCCCCCTCCCTCCTTTGGCCCCTCCCCAGACTGACGCCTTCTCTGTACATGTGTCAGGCTGGGAAATCCCCTTGACCACAAGAATGAGAAAAACCTGTTCACTTTGTCTTTAACTCAATCAGGTTTCCACTCCTGCTATTATCTTATCTCAAAATGCCAACTGGAGGGATGGGCTTCCCTGGTGGCGCAGTGGTTGAGAGTCCGCCTGCCGATGCAGGGGACACGGGTTCGTGCCCCGGTCCGGGAAGATCCCACATGCCGCGGAGCGGCTGGGCCCGTGAGCCATGGCCGCTGAGCCTGCGCGTCCGGAGCCTGTGCTCCACAACGGGAGAGGCCACAACAGAGGGAGGCCCACATACCAAAAAAAAAAAGCCAACTGGAGAGCAGTTACAGCTGTTCAGCTTGGGGCCCATTTATCTCCTACCTCAGAGGGTCTTATCATTTTCCAAGAGCCTTGAGTGGGGAGTGTTGGGAGGAAACCCAAGGAGGAGGAGGGCAGAAAGGAGAGCTGGCTGTGGTCCCTGGGAAGGCTGGCCGGCACAGGAGATGCCGTCTTCCTTCCTGGGCAAGAAGGACCTGTGGCCTGCAGGCTGGGTCAGTGTGGGTGAGGAGCACGGGGCGCCTAGGCTTGGCCTTGGCTCACACGGTACAGCGGCTGCCAGCAGAATCAGAAAGGTCCAGGGTTAAGCTGGAGACCTGGCTACACAGATGCTAGAACCATTGCACGGAGCCCTTGGGGTTGGCCAAGGTGGGGAGGCAGGGGCTCTGTGTGGGATTTACACACTGAGATGCAGGGGAAGGGGCTCAGATTGGAACCTGAAGAGTCTCTGTGGCAAAGAAGTGCGTCTTAGGGCTTTTTAATAAGGTCCCCACGGAAGGGAACCATTCTGACTCAGACCAGAGGGAAGAGAGCACCCGGAAACCGGGCAGGTCTTGAGCCTCCCTCCCCTCGCTTTTCTCAACAGGGCAGGTGCAGCGGGGCCATCCCGTGTGGGGAGCTGATCCAGACCCCTTGGCCGTGTGGTGTGTCACCTGGCAAGATGATCTGCAGTTGAGGAAGAGTG
Source organism: Physeter macrocephalus (assembly GCF_002837175.3). NCBI lineage: Eukaryota > Metazoa > Chordata > Mammalia > Artiodactyla > Physeteridae > Physeter > Physeter macrocephalus. Next base: position 1,628,386 of record NC_041233.1, on the reverse strand, counting down.
ATGCTCTACAAGACAGCACCCAGGACAATTCAGTGCCACTTGGTGCAGGAGAGAGCAGAAGGCCAGGACCGCCGTGGAGGGGGACATGAGGACGTGTTCCCACTGCAGCTAATCAAGTGCATTTAAAAAAATTAATTAATTAATTTTTGGCTTCGTTGGGTCTTCGTTGCTGCGTGCGTGCTTTCTCTAGTTGCGGCGAGCGGAGGCTACTCTTCGTTGTGGTGTGCGGGCTTCTCATTGCGGTGGCTTCTCTTGTTGCGGAGCACGGGCTCTAGGCACACAGGCTTCCGTAGTTGTGGCTCGCGGGCTCTAGAGCGCAGGCTCAGTAGTTGTGGCGCACGGGCTTAGTTGTTCCACGGCATGTGGGATCTTCCCGGACCAGGGCTCGAACCCATGTCTTCTGCGTTGGCAGGCGGATTCTTACCTATTGCGCCACCAGGGAAGTCCCAATGATTGTGGTTTTGATTTGAGCTTCCTTAAGGGTTGTTCAAGTTGAGCATGAATATGCTGCTTGCCCATCTGTATATCTTTGGAGAAATGTCTGTTCAAGTGTTTTACCCATTTTTAAATCAGGTTATTTGTCTTTTTGTTGTTGAGCTGTAGGGGCTCTTTATATATTCTGGATATTAACGCCTTATCAGATATATGATTTGCAAGTATTTTCTCCCATTCCATACGTTGCCTTTTCACTCTGTTGATTGTGTCTTTTGATGCACAGAAGCTTTTCATTTTGATGTAGTCCAATTTACTTTTTTTACTTTTGATGCTTGTGATTCTGGTGTCATAGCCAAGAAATCAATGCCAAATCTCTCAAGATATTTTTGAAGATACCATGAAATATGTGTGAAAATCCTTGTAAATTATGAAGGAGTATAAAAATATTAGCAGTTATGTAAGTACTCAAGTACCCAACATGCAGCCAAGCCCTATAGAGATGCTTCAAAAATTACCAAAAAATTGTTAGACAAAGATAATAGATTAAAAACACACATATAATTTCTTTCCCTCCATAAACCTTACTAAAGAGATAATAAAAAGATTAAAAAAAGAAAACTTTGTTGAGCTATAATTTAAATACAATCAAATGCACCCATTTTATAGAGTTAGATGAGTTTTCATTAATGTGTATATTGCTGTAACCACCACAATCAAAATATTGAACATTTCTATCATGCAGAAAGTTCCCTTATGCCTCTTGACAGGCAGTCCACTAATAACTCTGTCCCCAGGGAACCACTAGTCTGCCTCTGTCACTATAGGTTAGTGTTGCCTTTTTGAGAATTTTCTATCAAAGGAATCACACAGTGTGAAGTCTTTTGGGTCTGGCTTCTTCCGCTCAGTATGTTTTTGAGATTCGTACAAGTTGTTGCAAACACCAGTAGTTCCTTGTCTTTTATTGCTGAGTGGTATATTATGGTCTGGATTGAGGACAACTTGTTTATCCCTTCAACCTGTTGTTGAAGTTCTTGGCTCTTATGACTAAGACATTTATGTACAAGTATTTGTGAGGATATGTGCTTTCATTCTCTTAAGTGAGTGGAAATGCTGCGTCATATGGTGAGTATATGTTAATGTTTCAAGAAACAGCAAAACAGTTTCCCCAAATTTGCTGTATCAGCATTGTACAGGGATTCTAATGCTTCTACATTATCACTAATACATGGTGAGGCCAGTCTCTCCAATTTAAGTGGGTGTGTAGTGATATCTCATTGTGGTTTTAATGATCATTTCCCTGATGATGAATGATGGTGAACATTTCTTCATATGCTTATTTACCACCTCTGTATCTTCTTTTGTGAAATGTCTGTTTGACTTTTGCCCATTTGCAAAGAGTTGTTTGACCGTCTTATTATTCAGTTGTAAGGATATATGTACAAATCACATAATTCTTTTTCAAATATATGTGTTATAAATATTTTTTCCAAGTCTATGGAATGTTACAAATATTTTCTCCAAGTTTGTTTTTTTTACAGCTTTATTGAGGTATAACTGATATGCACCAAACTCCACATATTTAAAATTACAATCTGATGAGTTTTGACATACGTATACACTCATGAAGCCATCGGCACCATCCAATGGACATATCCATCACCCTTCAAAGTCCAGTGTTTCCTTAGGACACTTTTTAATGCATCCCTCCTGTTCTTTTTTATTGATCCAAATTTTAACATGGTATGGCTTTTTTTCTACTTGAAGGACCAACTTTTACATTTCTTGTTGTGCAGGTCTACTGGCAAAGAATTCTTGCAGATTTCGTTTAATTGATTTTGTTTAATTACTTCACCGGCAAATTTTAAATGTTTTTTTTTCTGGGTAGAGAATTCTGTTTGACATCTTTTTTCTTTCAGCATACTACACGTTATTTCATTTTCCTCTGATCTGCATACTTTCTGACAAGAAGTCTGAAATAATTCTTGTCTTTATTCCTCAATATGTAATGTGTCATTTTGTCTGAATGCTTTTAATGTTTTCTCTTTATCACTGGTTTCAGCCGTTTGATTATGGTGTGCTTTGGTGTGGTTTTCTTTGTGTTTATCTTGCTTGGGTTTTCTTGCTCTTCTCCGATCTACGGGTTTATAATTTTCATTAGATTTGGAAAAACTTCACATTTTTTATTCTAAATGGGACTCCAATTACTTGTATGTTACACTAATTTTCCAGCAGGTTGCTAACGCTTTGTTCTTTGTTTTCAGTTCTTTCTTTCCCTGTATTTCATTGGGTGGTCTTCCATTGTTATGACTTCAAGTTCACGGATCATTTCTTTTCTGCAGAGACTAATCTGCCATTAATTGCATCAGTAGTTTTTTCATTTCAGACATTCTATTTTTTAACCTTTAAAAGTTCAATCTATTTTTATTACATCTTCAAATTCTCTCTTCATTGTGTTCATGTTTTTAAAAAAAATCCTTATATGTGTTTGTAACATGTAAATAAGTGATTAAAATCTTTGCTATTTCCTCTCTGTCATTTCTGTTGACTGTTTCTACTGACTGATTTTTCTCCTGGTTTTAGGTCATATAGTCCTGATTCTTTATATGTCCAATAGTTTGTTATTGGATGCTGTACCTTGTGAATTTTATGCTTTGGGCTTAGATCTGCCCCATAGGTAAGGTATTTGATCCTTCTGAGTCTCGTTTTAAGGTTTTATTTTTGAGTCAGTCTATAGTTTCTTTTGTTCCAAGTCTAGTTTAGTTTCTCTTGTAAAGCATTTCATTTTCAGTGCCCCATGTATTCTTTTAGGTTTCTCCACTTGTGGGAACTCAGCGATTTTCTGCTTGTGTGATTCTATTATGAATTCTGGGAATTGCTCAATTGACAGCTTCCCAGAATTTTTCTTTCTTCCAAAGTTGCTTTTGCATAGCCTAAAGGAATTTAGCCAGTCCTGTATGAGTGCAGATTGGTATTCTTACAGGCACTGCAGGGGGACTCCTATGCAGACTCCAGGCCTCTTTCTCTGTGTAGCTTCCAAGATCCTTGGTACTGTGTCCCTCATTCTAGCCTCCTTGGCCTCCTAAATTCTTGAATTCTGTAAACCTGCTGGGATCTGCTGGTTTTCCCTCTGCACTGTGGTCTGCAAAGTGTCTCCAGGTGGGCTCGCTTTGAGTTTCATGTCTTGGGGAATCACAGTCAGGCACTACTGTTGCCAATGTCTAAAAGGAGGTCTTTCGTATATTTTGTCCAATTTCCTAGTTATTTATGGATGGAGGGTAAGACACCTAGCAGTTAATTTTTTATGGTTTGTGTATTGGTTTCCTACTGCTGCTGTAACAAATGACCACAAACTTAGTGGTTTAAACACACAACAACACGAAAGAATTATCTTAGCAGTCCTGTGGGTTAGACATCCAACGTGTATCTCATTGGGGAAAAATCAAGGTGTTCGTAAGACTGCATTTCTTCCTGGAAGCTCTGGTAAGAATTCGTTTTCTGGCCTTTTCTAGGTTCTAGAGGCCCCCTATATTCCCTCAGGGCCCCTTTCTCCATCCTTAAAGCCAGCGATGGCAGGTTGAATCCTCCTCACTCTCCATCACTCTCACCTTCTTGTCTATCTCTCTCTGCTACTTTGTAGGATCCTTGCGATTATTGGGGCCCACCTGGATAATCCAGGATAATTTCCCTACTTGAAGGTCAGCTGATTTGCAAACTTAATGCTATCTGAAACCATAATTTCCCTTTGCCATGTAACCTACAAGATCACAGGTTCTGGGGATTAGGACGTAGATGTTTGGGGAGCATTATTTTGCTAACCACAGTTGGAAAGCAGAAGTCTGGAATGATAAAATAAGCATAATTCCCCAGAAGGAGAGAGAATGCCGTAGATAAGGCAATGAAAATAAAACTTGGAAGCTGGAAGGAATAAAATGTTTAAAGGTCTGGAAAAGGGCAATGCTTAAACCAACAATGGGGAGAGCTGAGAAGGTGACTGGCTTAGACTACAGAATACTCAAAGGCTTGGAATTGGAGGTACCAGGTACCCCTGGTGGTGTGACTAACACAGGATGCTAAAATGAGGTGTAGTGCCTGAGCATGTCTTTAAGAAGCAATTAGAGTCCTAAACACCCTTTCTAACTCTAATCATTCAGATAACTGCCCTCTTCAGTGCTAGCACAAAGCTAGGCGTGTCATTTACCAACAAAATGTTTTCCCTACTGAAATGACTAAGCCAGAGGGAGCCCATCATGGACAAGCCCACCCACATGCTCAGAGCTGCCAATCATACTTGCGGTCCTCGATCTTCAGTGCCAGCAAGCAGCCAAAGAGTACCAGACACTTGGGGAAATCTTGCAACACAAAAGACAAGCAAATCTGCAAACGAGCAAATAAATACAGCACAACCTGAAGGAGACAGACTTCAAGAAAAGGAAGTCTTCAAAAAAGTATCTTTAATATCCTTAGAGATATTAGAGATGATATTGAAACTGTGAGGCAAAAACAAGATGACCTCACCCCCCAAAATTCCCAAATAATCAGGAAATAAAAATTTTAAGCAAACAAAAACAGATGTACCAGAAATTGAAAACTCAGAAGAACGATTTGAAGATAGACTTGTGGAGATATCAACAGAAGGTAGAGAAACAGAGAAATGGAAAACGCAAAGTCTGGATTAAAAGGGCCCACTGAGAGTACCCATCACAATGAATGGAAGTAAACACTCATGCCAGTGTGTTAGTGTGAAGTTTCAGAGCACCACAGGCAAACAGGAGTTTCTATACACTTTCGGGGGGCAGGGGGTACTCTGGGCACATCCAGAAGATTGGGAATCAGAATGACCCAGACATCTCTATAGCCACAGCAGAAGCTACAGGAACAGAAAGGCAGTGCTTGCACAGTTTGGAGGAAGGTAATCATTTTAACCTAGAATGTTGTATTAGCCAAACAACCCATTGAGCGTGAAGGTTAAACGATATGTTTTATATTTTACATATTATATAAAAAAAGAACGAGACCACTATGGGTTGAGGAGTCCTAACATGGCTCCTCAGCAGTATTCTCAGAAATTACCAATATTTTTGTTGGTTTGGGCTTCTAATCTTGCAGAATTTGACTACATTCTAGTTGCCTAGTCAAGGGGAGTTACTGTTCCAGTGGGGTTCTCCCTGTCTTGACCACAGAAATGGGCAAGTAGGGCAGGGATCTGTGACCACGTGACAGTGCAGAGGTGAGATGCGTTGGATTTTGTAGCCCCCTCATATCACAACACAGGGCTGCCCTCTCTGTCTAGGGCAGACCCTCAAGTCTGCATGACTCTGGGCATAGAACTAGAGGGAATAGGGTTGGACTTGACAGCTGCCAGACTGTCTCCCACCTGAAACCTCTCCTGCCCTGCCCACCCTGTCACCCTAGAGGCAAAGGTGCTCACCTGCCCATCTCAAGACCTCCACTCTGCTCCATAATTATTTGTTTACCTGTTTGTTCCCATCCTTTCTTCCCCCGACCCCAAAGCAGGCATTCTTGAGGGTAAGGGCTGCATCTTGTCTTTCTCTGAATGCCCAGCACCAAACACAGACCCTGGTAGTCAGGGCTAGCAATGAATGAAACTTCATCTGAAAAAATAATCCATCCGTTCATTTGTTCATTCATTCAATCCTATTATGCACCCTTCTGGGTACTCGCAATAGCAGGAGACAGATTAGACGACGTTTGTGAACTTCGGTTCTAGAGGAAGAGAGAGACAAGCCCAAACAAATCACATCGGCCCTGGGCAAGCGTCCAGGATACTCTGAGGTCCTGGTGGGGCAGAGTGCTGTGCTCTCGCTGCTGGTCCCACAAAGATCAGCCATAAACAAGGGTTCCCGCTGTCATCTTTCACCGAGTTAGTTCAGAATCTTCCAACAGGGAAGCTGTATGGTTGTATTTCAGGGCAAACAACAGTTATTAGTACCTGTGAGCCAACTATTGAACATGCAGAGAAGACTACGACAGTCCCTCGCCTAAAGGACTTATGGTCTGCTTCTGAGAAGCAGACATAAGACATAACATTTTAATGAAATATGCAAAGTGCTATCTGTGATAGAATCAGGCGCTGGGGGGTATAGAGGACACGGAGATAAGCCTTTCCTTGTCCTCCCTTTCCAGGATTCTGGCCAGTTCTGTGACACAGACAGGAAGACTGGAGTCCAGTGCGGCCACGTCCAGCGCAGTCAGCCTACCCAGTAGGGGCTGAGCCCTCCAGGGCCCGGGAGTCCTCGTAGGGCTGAGGCTGACTGGGGAGCTGGAGGGCAAACCTCAGGGCTCCTGGCTTCTCCACAAGCCTTTGGGACTGCCCACAGTTCTGTAAATACGACAGTCAGGCCCTGGGCAAAACTGCGAAGGGGTCTCCATGTGCCTGCTAGGGCGCTCAGCCCCCATATTTGCTCTCCGCCCCATCCTCACCTCCTCACTTCTCTCTCCTGCTCTCTTACTTCCTCCCCTACCCTCCAGCTCCCAAAGGTCACCAGTCTTACATCCCGGCCTGTATCCTCCCGTGGTCCCTCCTTGTTCATAAAACATGTGCACATAGCTACAACTTCAGGGAGCTGTGCACTGTTCATTCAAAGTTCAGATTTCTACTCGTTCTGTCACCCACTCCCAACACTTCTAGGGTAGGAGGCGGCAGGGCAAAGAGGGGCAGAGGAGTTCTTCCTTGGCTGGTGCTGGTGCTGATAGCTCCATGCTCTTTTGGCTTGGGCTGGTGTTTCTTACATGTGGAATCTAAAATATGACACAAATGAACTTATCTACAAAACAGAAAAAGACTCACAGACATAGAGAACAGACTTGTGGTTGCCAGGGGGGAGAGGGGGTGGGGGAGGGATGGATTGGGAGTTTGGGGTCAGCAGATGCAAACTATTATATAGAGAACAGATAAACAACAAGGTCCTACTGTAGAGCACAGGGAACTATATTCAGTATCCTGTGATAAACCACAATGGAAAAGAATATGAAAAAGAATGCATGTCTAGATATGACTGAATCACTTTGCTGTACAGCAGAAATAACACAACATTGTAACTCAACTATACTCCAATAAAAAAAAGCACCCAGTGTAAATGAAAAAAAAAAAACCAAAAAGTGACCCCTTACTCCCTAGAGCATTCCTCTGGGTTCCTGGGAGGGCTCCTAGCTCCCTCTTTCCTGGGTGGGCTCCTGCCTTCCCCCTCGGTGTAGGCTTACTAGCCATCTGTCCACCCTGAGTATGCAACAAGGGGCCACTTACTTTGGAAATGCCTCTTGGACACAGGATGTCCCTTTAAGAATTCCAGGCAATATTCCTCCTGCTGGTTCCCCATCTGGTGCCTCGCCCCTGTCCCGGGGAATTATTACTCAAGTAGTAACTCAAGTGGAGGGAGAGCTGCCCACAGGAGATGTGATGGGAGTAGTGTTGCCTGCTGCCGTGCCCAGCAGCCAGCCGGCTCGGGGGTGTGCTGGGGCTGGTCCACGTGCTTCTCCGTGTCGGGGGGCAGGGGATCAGGCCCCCTGAGGCTCCGCTGAAGCTGGCTGACCTCAGGTGTAGGGGAGCGAGGTGACACTTTCAATGCCCTCCCCTTGAGAAGGGAGCGGGGGCTCACAGAAAGGCAGCAGCTCCCTCCAAAGAAATCACTTTACAGACCCTCTCCTTCTTCATAAATCCTCCCCAGTTTTGTAACTTTTTAAGTTTATTTCTTGTGAGGTTGTCATTTAACTGATTCTTGAGCTCTGATAGCTCTCATTTGAGAGTCTGTGACACAGCTCCCCATTTAACGTTTTGTTACGTGTATTTGTTTTCAGTGAAATTGAATTACTATACTATAACTTGCCCTTTTCATTTGTCAGTATCACGTATATCCCTACAGGTCCATAAACATAGATATACCTCTATCTTTTTTGAAATTTCTTCTGCACAGATGCATCTATTATGTGAACGACAGGGCTGGGACTAGGGTAGGGCAGGCAAGGTGCCGAGGGAGCAAAATCTAGGGAGGTGCCCATGCCGGGGTCACTCCTGGTGAGTGAGGTCGCATCACACTTTTGTCCTTCAGGCAATCCTTTTACTTGTAGGAGGCAGCCTATGAGGAGGTAAGAGCACAGACTCTGGAACCAGATCGCCAGCTCGGGCAACTTGACTTTCTGTACTTCAGTTTCAGCATCTGGTAAAATGGGTCAGTGATATTATAGAATCTGATAGTATCTATATTGTTGGTTTGCTATATGAATATACATATATATGTAATTTAGAGAGATAGAATATATAGCCTATGTGTATGTGTATATATATATATATATATATAGAATATATATGTGTGTGTATGGTGTGTAATATATAGTCAGAATATATATACATATATATGTGTGTTTATACATTTATATAAAATATATATACCCATAGCAACCAACTTACGATGGTTCTATTTAAGGGTTTTTGATTTTACGATGCTGCAAAAGTGATATGCATTCAGTAGAAAGTGTAAGTGGAATTTTGTGTTGTTTTGTTTTTTAAATTAATTTTTATTGGAGTATAGTTGCTTTACAATGTTGTGTTCGTTTCTGCTGTACAGCAGAGTGAATCAGCTATACGTATACATATATCCCCTCTTTTTTGGATTTCCTTCCCATTTAGGTCATCACAGAGCATTGCGTGTACGTGGAATTTTGAATTTCGATCTTTTCCTGGGAGTGGTATGTAGTACCGTCCTCTCTCGTGATGCTGGGTTGTGAGCTGTGCCATCACGCAGGGAAACCATCAACACACAGCCATTCTGAACCCACACAACAATTCTTCTTTTCACTTTCAGTACAGTATTCAACAAATTACATGAGATATTCAACTTTATTATAAAATAGGTTTCGTGTTAGACGATTTTTCCCAGCTGTAGACTAGCGTAAGTGTTCTGAGCACGTTTAAGGTAGGCGAGGCTAAGCTATAATGTTCGATAGGCTTGGTGTATTGAATTTTCAACTCAGGCTATTTTCAACTTACTATGGGTTTATTAGGATGTAACCCCATCATAAGTCAAGGAAGAGCTGCACACATATGTGTGTATCTACATCTATGTCATCTATATCTATTATCACCTACAGCTATAGCATCTCTATCTATGTATCTATCTGCATCCATGGAACAGTGTCTGACACCTGGAGAGAGCTATCTAAGTGCTGTTATTATTATTGTGGTTGTTGTTATATGTGCGTGCCTCACCCCTCTCTCCTCTTCCCTCCCCGCCTTCAGCTGTGTGACGTACTTTACCCTCCCCGACCCTCTAAGGATAACTCATGTGAACAACTCGAGTATTGTTTTAAAAAGACTCCATGCTCATTGACATACCAACTTTGTCATACATGAAATACTCATTTGAAATGCAAATCAATTTCTGGACCATTTTTTCTGTCTAACAGTTCTATTTGCTTATTCCCATGCCAATATAATACTGGTTTGAGTACAGTAACTTTTAACTATGTTTGGATAGTTGGAAAAACAAGTCTTCATGTTTTTCTTCAGAATTTCTCTTGGTTACTTTCACCTATTTATTCTTCCAAATGAACTTTAAGACAATTTTATCCAATTTTAGAATGATGAAAATTGTGTCAGCATTTCAGTTGAGATTACATTAACTTTGCATAACAATTTTGGGGGAATTAATTTTTTATGATATTAGGTCTTCCCATCCACAAAAAGACATATCTTTTCCTTTGTTCAGAACTCATTTTATATCTTTCAAATACATTTTAAATTTTTCTCTATATAGATACCATGCTTTCACCATATTTATTTCCATGAATTTTACACCATTTGTCACCATTATGAACAGAGTATTTTTTATCATTTCTTTTTCTGTATGCAAAGCAGCATGGGGAAAAGCTATTAATTCTTACATCTAGTAACTTTGCTAAGTTCCTTTCCTAGATAAAAAATGTCATCAGCAAAAGAAAATTTTATTTTGTCTTACTTAAAATTTATGCCAGTTGTTTCATTTTCTGGCCTAATTGCATTTGCTAAAACCTCCAAGACACTGTTCAAGAAAAATGACAGGGCTGGCATCCTTCTCTGGTTTCTGATTGTAACTGAAATGGTTTTAGTGATTTGCTATTTAGGATGTTATTGGCTGATGAAACTGTAAACAGCTTGTAACATATTGAAGTTGATTCTTATTCTTACCTTGCTCAGAATTCTTTTGAAAATAGCTGCTGAACTTTATTAAGTGCCTTTTCAACATCTATTGATATGACTATGAATTTTTTCTTTTAATCTTGTTGCAATCAATTTTATGTAAAGATTTCCTGAGATTTGAACCACCGCTGAATTTCTAGAAAAAATTTTACTTGGTCATAGTGTATTTCTTCTGATACATTGCTATATTTTATTTGCCAATATTGTATCAAATTTTTTATTTTTATTTTCAGAATGAGATTAGGCTGTAGTTTTTCCTTCTATACTATTTTAGGTTTCTGTATTAACTGTATAAAATAAATTAGAGAACCTTTAGTCTTTTCTATAGCTTGCAATAATGTAACTGTTATTGGAATTATCTATTCTTTAGAGGTTGGCTAGAACCAAGCTCTAAAGCCATTTGTTTCCAGTAACCTTTTTAGAGGTAGATTTTTATTCACTTTTCCCATCTCTACTACAGTAACTGGTCTATTCAAATTTTCCATTTCTTCTTAATTTTGTTAATATATATTTCATTGAAAATCATCTATTCCCTCTGGAGATTTAAATTTGTTGCCAAAGTATTACCTTAGAATTGTTTATTTGCTTTTTTTCCTCCTTTTCTTCCTCCCTCCCTCCCTTCCTTCCTTTTTCCCTCTTAAACCAGGTTCATGAGGATTAGGCATTTGTTGTTCTTTTCAAAGACCAGCTTTGGGAACGATTTATCTGGTCAAAATTTTTTTGTTTTCTATTTAATTCCTTCTTGCTGTTTTGGATTATTTTGCTACAATTTTTTTCTCCTTTTTATAGACAAACACAACATCCATTTTTTAGATTTATTTTTTTCTTTAAAAAAGAAGGTATTTAAAGTCATAAATAGCTTTTGCTATGCACATAGATTTTGACATAAAAGGTACTTCTTTACGTTGCTTTCTGGACCATTTGTAATTTCACTTTTGATTTCTTCCTTGATCCATGGGTGGGCTCTTAACTTTATAATAGTTAAGGTTTTTTTAATATCCTTCTTTTTCTTATTTTTTCCTAGCTTTATTGACTTGTGACTAGATAAAATAGCTTTTAAAACTTCTACTTTTTCTTTTTTACTTTAAGGATTCTATAGCGGCCAAGTCAGAAAAGACACATTTTGGCATATCTTGATTACTTTTGCCTTTGTATTTCCAAACTTGAGGTCTTTGGGGGCTTTTGTGCGCTTGTTTGTTCGTTTGTGTTGAGGTCTTTGGTTTGATTCAGCTTTTATTTTGTTAAGGCTCCGAGGTGCTTCTTACTGGATGGAGTATATAAGGGTTTGCCCTTTGGAGTTGTACCACGTAGCAGCCCTAGGTGTGTGGGGGACATACCCCCAAATTCTTGCATATTTACAAATATATTTCTCGCACACTGACCAGAGAATAATATCTTGGCTGAGAAGAGGATTCTTGGGTTGCAGGTTTGTTCTCTTCATAGCCTATAGGTGTTATAGTACCATATTCTAGTTTCTGGGCAAAGTAAGAAACCTGCTGCCAATGTGAAACTCCTACGTTATAAATCATTTGTCTTTACTGTGATAATCTTATGAGTACTTCTCTAGCCTCCCACCTCTCCTTCAGATATTTTGCCCCAGTCGTTCCTTTTCGCAGACTCTCTGCTTTACCTTAGAGTACATTTCAGGGTGGAAGGGTGGAGGAGAAAACCCCTGAACAGATGTCAATGAGAGGCTCCAAGTTTCTTGTCTGGCTTCAGCAGCTGCAAGTTCTTTACACAGCTGCCTGGCTAGATTGCTGTCTCATCGCTGACTGGACCCGAAGTTCATGAGAATGGGGTGCCTTTAATAAACACTTGTTGACAGACTGACTCACAGAGGAGCTGTAGGAGCGGCTGCAGTCGCCATTGCGCATTACTTTGTTTTAACAAGTTCCAGATGTTAGAGTTCCCTTTGCTCACTCAGAGGACCACTGCCGGCTCCTGACTTTAGGTAAATCAGGCCGTGCTTTTAAGGAGGTACTCTGAGGAAAAGTTTAAATAGGAATTATTGTTAATAAACATGCACTTAGAAAAATGCACAGATCCTAAGTATGCAGCTCAATGAATTATCACAATTCGAACATGCCCTTGTAACCAATGCCCACAATAAGAAAGAGAACATACTAACACCCCAGATGCTCCCATATGCCCCTTCCAATCACTTGAATCCAGGGCACGTTTGGACTTTTTCTTAAAGGTTCTAAGAAACCACTAAAGTTTTTTCACATAGATGAAAACAGGGTTCCTCAACTTTGGCACTACTGACGTTTGGGGCTGGACGATTCTTGGTTGAGGGGGGCATTGTGGGAGGGTTAGCAGCACCCCTGGCCTATAGCACCCCCATGCCAGTGCGACATCCACAAATGTCTGCAGACATTGCCACATGTTCCCTGGGGGCAGAATCTCCCTGGGGGAAAACCATTGGTGCAGAGGACAATCTGTGAAGAAGGACATTTTAGGAAGATGACTCTGGCAGCCCTCTGTGAGGCGGTTGGTGGAGAACCAGGCGTTGACGGGGGAGGAAGCAGGTGCAGGGACAGGAGAGAGTGGAGCTGGCACCCCGGGGGCAGGACGGCTGGTGGGCAGCACGGGAGGTCGCACAGCGAAGCATGGGCAGGGCTCAGAGGCTGATAACTTGGGTAACTGGAGATGGGAAAGAGTCAGAGATGGACATCAGTCCGGTGCATGGGTGAGTCAGAGCGTCATTGTCAGAAATTTGTAGGTCAAGACATGGGGAGTTGGGGCAGTGAGGCTGACCACAAGTTTGGACTTTAACACCCTTTTAGGGAAAAAGAGGTTGGGAGCTACACTATCATCTCTAGTTTAGAAATGGGAAAATTGGGCTTCCCTGGTGGCGCAGTGGTTGGGAGCCTGCCTGCCGATGCGGGGGACGCGGGTTCGTGCCCCGGTCCGGGAGGATCCCGCATGCCGCGGAGCGGCTGGGCCCGTGAGCCATGGCCGCTGAGCCTGCGCGTCCGGAGCCTGTGCTCCGCAACGGGAGAGGCCACAGCAGTGAGAGGCCCGCGTACCGCAAAAAAAAAAAAAATAAAAAATATGAATGGGAAAATTAAGGCAAACAAAGAGAAGCCAGCCTGTCCAAGATGAAAACCCAGAGAGTATGCAGGACCAGAGCTCAAAGTGCCCCATCCCAGCAGGGGCTGGAGGGCCAGCTTCAAGGGCTCCATTGCTTTCCTCTCAAAGTAGGATGGCCCTGAAGGTGTATTTCACTGTCCTCTCCCTTCGAAAGTGCTTCAGTGACGGCACAGCCCTGCCCGTGGCAAGGGGAGACTTGTCTTTCAAGAAAGCAACAAAGGCATGAGTGATTGTGGCATCTGGAGATCGTTTACCAGTTCTGGGAGGAGAACTTCGAGCAGCGACCCTGGAGCACCAAGCCGGTGGCCGGCCCAGCAGATGGTGCCCATTTGGTCAGGGCCCTAAGGCAGGTACCATCAGGGGCGTCCTCCGGGAGCCCCTGGAAGGCAGGGGAAGGACAGGGGAGGGACTGCGGTAAGCTCAGCCTGGGAAAGGCAGGGCACTGCGGGGTGACCCACCGTGCCACCAGCACCGCGCGATGCAGCCCTGGGTGCGCAGGCAGCCGCACGGTCACCGCATCGGGGGCTAGACGGACACGTGGCTCCACTACTGATCTAGAAGGCTCTCCCAGGCTAAGATGTTGGCCTCTTGCACCATTCAGCTTCTTACTCGAGCTGCTCATGGCGCGGATCTGAGGGATTCGAGTTTGGTTTCCTGTGCCCATCCCCTGCGGAAGCGCCTTTGGGAGCCTTGGAGCCGGGGATAGAGAGAGAAAGCAGCGTACAGAATCCGCGTAATCAAGGGACTGGTGCCTCGGCACTTAATGCTGACCTCGCCCTCTCCTCTGCTGCTGCTGTTCCCCGGCAGCCCATCACCCGGACCCGCTCACAGCCACCGGCACACCATCTGCCAGGCCGTGCCTCTTCCAGGAAGGCTTCCCAGATACGCCGTCCTCCCTGTTCCAGGCATGTAGCATCCCACCCGGCCCGTTGTACTCTGCCTGTTTGCAGGTTGGCTTCTCTTCTGGGACTCTAAGCTCCTGAGGGCAAGGCCTCCACCATATTTATCTCTGTTTAGCCCAGAAGCCCAAGTTCTCCACACTCCTGAGTCACATGGCTGTCACCCAGGCCCCCACTGTGCAGGCCTGGGGGAAGGCAGGACCCCCAGATGCTCCGCGACTCCCACCGGCGCCTCCCGCCTGCTCTGGCTGCTGCTCTGGGTGAGTTGGTACCAATGGACCCACTGCCCCCTCCCTTCCCCCCACCCCACCCGCAGCCTTGGCGTCTGCACAGCCCACCTAACAATAAGCCAGCTTGTCTCGGGGAGCTTTATTAAAGGCCGAGGGTAACACTAGGTTAATAAAAACCTAGGAACAGGGCTTCCCTGGTGGCGCAGTGGTTGGGAGTCCGCCTGCCGATGCAGGGGACGCGGGT